>NC_030430.2:2195000-2495000 GCF_001660625.3 Ictalurus punctatus | reverse complement strand
GATTTTTCGCTGCTACTTTACCCAGGACACCATCATATGTCTGTACTCTGCAACATATGAAACCACACTCGAGTGTGTAGTGAATCTAGCAAGACACTGTAGAGCATTAGAACCGTGCTTCGTGTCGTTTTGCGTACCAATGTAGGTAGACTCATCCTAAACCTCCAGCCCAAAAAGCTCTACGCCTCTAGTGGTATTTGTGGGTTAACGCGTCACTATGACAGATGTCAGAAAGCATCTGGTAAAAAAAAAACAACGAAATAGCAAAACATCTGATTAACACAAAAAGGGCACTTTTGAAAATCCAGATTATGAACGCACTTTAATTTATTAAACACCGCTAATCCCAGCACTCTGCACGAGCACAGGATTCAAATCAGGTGAACTCCATTGTCTGCCTAAACAATCCGTGCTGTAAACCCCTGAACACCATGTCCCCATGGTGACGCTGTTATCTAGAGGGTTAGCAGTAAAGGCTTGTATTAGAGAGCTTAAACACATGCTAGTCTTTCAGTGTCTGCTTTAACCGACACTGCTTTTAAAAAGCCTGAATGATTGGATTTAGGTGGCTTTTGGAATTTAGACAGCGAGAGGCCCAGGAACAGAGAACGAACGTGTGTTTACAATAGCCCATGTGGCCATATGCAGCAGATCACAAAGGGAACAGCTGTTTGCCATCAGCTGAGACAGCGTAGGATGGCATCTCTGCACGCTAACTAACTGTGGGGGCTGCTGAGTAACAGCTGGCATCATCAGGCTTCTCATAAAAATGGTAGCTGAAAGAAATAAGAGAAAATGGCTAAAAGATGCAGGGTAAAATATTTTCCAATCTGCCTAGCTAATCTTTCTCATCTCGATGTGCTATGGCTGGAGTGGATGCTTGTAGAGAATTGCCATGTTCATTAAACAACACTGGATTAAATAGGCATTTTTGCTTACTAAGGTGAGTTGACCTCCGGTTATGGGGGCTGAAATCCCGCCTCCGCTCTGTGCGTGCGGAGCTCCCCGTTCTCCTCGTGCTTCAGGGGTTTCCTCCATGTACTCCGGTTTCCTCCGCCAGTCCAAACACATGCGGTGTAGGTTGACTGGCATTTCCAAATTGCCCCTAGTGTGTGAATGGGTGTGTGTGTGCGCTTGTGCCCTGCGATGTATTGGCACCCCGTCCAGGGTGTTCCCTGGTTTGTTCCCTGGGCTAGGCTCCAAGTTCCCCCGCGACCCTGTGTAGGATAAGCAGTGTAGAAAACGGATAGCTGGATACTAGATACTTCACTTATCTTTGTGCACATACCCAGAAAACGTCTCCTTCCAGAAATCCTGAAACGGATGATTTGGAAGAATATCTCAGTGCGAGCCCGTTAGACGGAAGAAGAAATTAGCCACTCTGAGATCCTGCAATGGTTTAAACAATGGCACCGGAGCAAAGTAGTAGAGATATAGGACAAGCTGGGAATCTGGTCGTTGTCACCAGTGAATAAATGTAGAGCAGGGTTTAAAATGTAGAGCAGGGGTTTTCATCCCCTAAAACATATGTCCTGCTGCAATTACTTACCATACGTAGTACTATGGAAAATTACGTGAGCATGAGGAACAATTTATTAACCTAACTCACAGGATTACTGTAATTGTATCAGCACATAAGAGGCTTATTGGCGTTTCTATATGGTGCGTTTTGAAGGGGTTAAAATGTGTTCCTTCATTAAATGAAAAGCCATTTGAGAGGCCACAATGCAAGGTAATGCATTTGGGTCATTTCAGCATTGGAGGACAATCTCTGTCCCTTTGACAATACATCATTTACAAATACACAAAGCCAGACGCATAATCAATTTCTGCATATCCTTTGTCTTCTTTATATATATATATATATATATATATAGATATCTATCTATCTATCTATCTCCTGGGTGCATGGTGGTTAGCGCGTACACCTCACACCTCCAGGGTCGGGGGTTCGATTCCCACCGTGGCCCTGTGTGGGCGGAGTTTGCATGTTCTCCCCGTGCTGCGGGGGTTTCCTCCGGGTACTCCGGTTTCCTCCCCCAGTCCAAACACATGCATGGTAGTCTGATTGGCGTGTCTAAAGTGTCCGTAGTGTATGAATGGGTGTGTGAGTGTGTATGTTATTGTGCCCTGCGATGGATTGGCACCCTGTCCAAGGTGTACCCCGCCTTGTGCCCCATGCTCCCTGGGATAGACTCCAGGTTCCCCGTGACCCTGAAAAGGATCAGTGGTAGAGGATGGATGGATGGATGGATGGATGGAGATATATATATATATATATATATATATCTCCTTTCAAAAGTTGCAAACACCGTAAAATGGCCTGGCCCTGTGCTTAGTCAATAAACATCAACTAACAGTTTTATTTTAAAATGAACTAATGTTTAAAAAGTGACAACGCTACTAAAATCGTACGTTTTAATTTTACACATAAATGATTTAAAACCATATTTTAATGTGTAAAAAATATTTCATCCTGAACTTCATGCCCCTGTTATAATGGGGAGGAGAAAAAACTGCAGTCAGTGGTAATCTGTTGATTTAAGTCACATGACATTAAAGAGGTGACTGCATTTCATCACGAAGAAGCGTAGCATGCAGAGAACGGTAAGTTAGCTCTTTTCCAGTCATGGTTGAACATGGTCTTGTACGTTTGACACACGGGGACAAACAGAACCTGTCAACCGCTGTTGCATGTAAATCCTGCAGACAACGATAAATAGTTGTACAAATTAAAATATATAAGAAAATGTCATTGAAATCTTTGTGAAGTACATATGCTGCCTCACCATGTGCTTCACCACATTGCTAGCGATTGCAGATTTAGCATGCTAAGTGTCAACCCTGTTCGTGCTTTCTTTTGTAACAGGGTTGACACTGTTGCATTGGAGCCATCGCTGGTACTGCAAGAGAAAGAGAGAGAGAAAGAGAGAAAGAATTGGCTGCAGGACAGTTTGAAAGGGAAAAAGAGGAGCATTTGTGAACTGAGTGTTGAAACGCAGAAGTGTCGTACGAAGGCGGCTACAGCAGCCACGTCAACAGAGAGAACCCGTTTAACGCGGGTTCAGCCGGGGCATTCAAGGTCAGAATCTGAGTAGTACTTCGAGGAGATTTATTAAACAAATGCACAACGATGAACTTTATGCAGTTTGTGCCTTTAAGAAAGTATCAGGTGATGCCCTTCTCATTTTTTCCCCCTTCTTCTGCTCATCAGTGAGATTCCCAACATGTGCTATATCTCATGATCCTAGGTATAAAAACCGTCATGTAGAACATGAAGTCCTAGGAGCTGTGATCCTAACAACACAACTTCTCCTGCCCCAGTGTACGTGTCTAATAATCCCTGCTTAAGCTGAATGAGATGTGTTCGATCAGGGAAAATAGAACATTTTGCAGAGCAGGAATTGCCTGAGGACTACAGGACTGGGGAATACTGTTGCAGACCACTAATCTAACCCCTGTATATTTCATCTCCACACCTGCCACCAGCTAACACGAGGAAAAAAAGCTCCTACTGGACACACACTTGAACATTAACAGTTCGATCCAGTCCGATTGTATTTGTGTAGCGCTTTTAACAATGCACATCGTCTCGAAGCAGCTTTACAGAAACATCTAAACACAGGATAGAGATTTTAAGCGTGTGGATTTATCCCTATTGAGCGAGACGGTGGTGACGGTGGTAAGGAAAAAACTCCCTGAGATGATACGAGGAAGAAACCTCGAGAGGAACCGGACTCAGCAACGGATAGTGTGAAAGTAAAGGGGTGCCTAAATTTAAATTCAGATTCCCACAGATCTCACCTGTGTTCTGAAAAACCTTTCTTTTATTGTTTAGGTTAACGAGAAGACCTTTTTGATAGTTCTGAAACAATTAATGTATATGTTGCAGGTAACAAAACAAACTCGAAAAGGCCCCAGAAAGGAAAGAAGAGAGAAGGAAAAGTTCGGGACGAACGCTTCATAAAACAGGTTCTCCGAGGACAAAGGACGAGCACGTACGAAAACCCTGAAAATCCTCTTGTGAACAGAGGGCTCTTTTACCACCTTTTTTTTTAAGCATTGATTTCAGAAATAAAAGATGTACAAACAAACTAAAAAGGAAAGAGAGAATTCGAAAGCTGGTAAGCAGAAAAATAATTAAAAGGTAAAAGCTGCAAGCCTATGCACAGAGGAAGCTAGAGAGGAAGCTTTTTTGGCCGAAAATGCACGAGTATCTATTTCTTACACTCTGCTTTCGTGTCTCCGTCCGTTCTGGGTCATGCGTCCGACAATCTCGGACGGAGATGTGAAAGCTGCATGGGAAATGCAGGTTTTGTGACAGAGAAGCTTTCCTAGCTGCATCTCATGACCACCACCAACCTGGAAAACCTTCCTGCAGAGCTCTTATGTGACGCAGCAAATCAAACCTGCATGTATGGAGTACGTACGCGTGCAAAGAATGCGGACTGGAAACCTGCAAAAAACAAAACGTATTGTCTCTGTGACACAATGGCTCACGGAGCGAACAGAAGATCAGCGGATCTCTAAAGAAGGAAGTCAAAACGACACTGGATGAACTCCCGGAGCTGTTCGACTGCATGCTTGCAAAGTTCAAAAAGCATCCGCTCAACGTTACCCAGCAGTCCTCTTAACACCGAGAACTCCAGAGGAACCTCTCGCCAGACTTCTCGGAGAACTATTCAAAGAAATACAAGCTGTGCACTTTGGTGAATCTCGTGAGCAGGCAACACTACACACGTGTGTACTGTATGTAGGAGAAGAACGTATAACACCTCTGTGAAGCGGTTCTACGTGACGAGTGAGGCGATTAACGAGGCCACATGCCGGACAACGCTCCATCTCTTCCGTGCAATTCCAATGCACCTTCATCAAGTCGTAACAACACACCCGGCACAGCTGAAGCTGATATATTGCGATGTGTGCCATTGCAAAGGTACTCCAGTACAGTTATTACAACACACAGGAATTCACTTTCAAGGAAATAAACGCATCTTCCTTTCCATCTGAAATTAAATCTGGTAGCTGAGACGTACACGGACAATGGTGCATTGTGAAATATGAGGAAGATCTGCACCCTGGGATATTTATGGCTACAGAAGAAGGCTACGCACAAGTGAAATGTTTGCACTGTATACGAGCAAAAAACGCTTCTTCTGGCCGTTAAGAGAAGACAAGATAAGGTTCGGTTAATTCCTCCACCAAGGGTACTGCACGCCACGTGGAAGCTGACCGAGACATAGAATCGGAGCTACAAAAGTAAAAATCAATATTTCGGAAGAAGAAGAAGAAGGAAAAAAAAAACACGTCAAGAAGTGTTACCTGAAATATAGTTCATCCATTGTGTTATAATGTTGCACTTGTCAAATGAATGTCTTTTTGAATGATTAAATCATCTGAAATGGATAGCTTTCAATCCATTCATCACGTTTAAAAAAAAAACCCAAAAAAACGTTACATTTTTTTTAAAAAATGCTACATTTCAAGCATTAATGTTGTACAAAACGATGTAAAAAAGTTACACTGGCTTAGTCTTTGAAATATTTCTATTTTGTCCTTCTTTAGAATTTCTCGGTTGTCTACGTTGATAGCACCATAAATGTTTTGATTGCAAAAAAAAAAAAAAAAAGGGTCAAATTGTTGGTCAGAACCTTTTAAACTGAGATACATTTCTAAATGATTTAAACCGCTACAATATCACATCAGAATAAACTAAAAGGAAAATGAAAAGACTACTTCATTTAATGCCATATACTGTATATCCCAACAACCTCAACCGTCTTATTGACAAATATTTAGGAAAATAATATATTTCGCCAATATAAAAAAAAATACTTGGGTATTAAAAATTGAAGAGGAATATTAAACAAACTGTAAATATATTTCTTATAAAAATCCTAATAGATTTGATGCCATTTTCTCTAAAGATTAAGAGGCCGAGATGTGTGCTTTTTTATATTAAGTCAACAACTATATGGAAAATAGCTGTTGATCAATAATATTTTTTTGCCCGATCACTTGTTATTTAATCAGGGACAAATAATAATAATTATTTTTTTTAATGCTACTAATTCATTGCAAGATATTCCCTTCATATAGCCATATGTCTATAACAGGGTTGATATATGAATGCAATTAAAGGTAGAAAAAAAAAATCTAATTTATTTTAATACAACAGCATGCTGAGATGGTCCATTTAATATGTCTCTTATTCAATGCAACTGAAGGAGCAACCAAATCAAACATTTATTTATTATTACCTAATTAATTAATACATTTTTTAGCACATTTTTAAACTAAAAAAAAATGTCCTCCAATGCTGAAATGACCCATTTATATTAATATCTGCAGTGCACTGAGAATACCTTCGGTGGCTCAGGAGCCCAGAATCCAAAGCAAAAGCCCCGATAAATGACACTTGATTGAAATGAGGTGCCTCAAAGCAATCCATGATTATCCCTGCCGTCATCATTAACATCATTATGTTATTTAATCATTTAATAGTAGAATGGACGGGCTTAGCGGTTAGAATGTTCACCTCACACCTCCAGGGTCGGGGGTTCGATTCCCACCGTGGCCCAGTGTGTGTGTGCGGAGTTTGCATGTTCTCCCCGTGCTGCGGGGGTTTCCTCCGGGTACTCCGGTTTCCTCCCCCAGTCCAAAGACATGCATGGTAGACTGATTGGCGTGTCTAAAGTGTCCGTAGTGTATGAATGGGTGTGTGAGTGTGTATGTGATTGTGCCCTGCGATGGATTGGCACCCTGTCCAGGGTGTACCCCGCCTTGTGCCCCATGCTCCCTGGGATAGACTCCAGGTTCCCCGTGACCCTGAAAAGGATAAAGCGGTATAGAAGATGGATGGATGGATAGTACAATGGAGGGGTTAAACTTCTAAAAGTTATTTCAATGCAACTAACTGCTGTTTTTTTTTAAAGCAGGTTTGTTTGTTCTATAAGGACATTTGTATAACTTTCCTAGCAGTAGAACAATGTGTACTGATATAGTGCCAGAAAAGAAAAATGTTCCTAGGGCTGTTCTAGAGCTAGAGCTACTTTAGTGATGAGCTCCGTTCCTTTTGACTAATCATGTCCGAAATGAGACAGACAATTACGTGATACCTGGAAACATTTAGCTACAGAAGCTGCCGCAAATCTAGGTAGTTAACTAATGGCAATGTTATGGTATATTTTCACAAACCAAGATGCAGATACTGAAAGTGTCTGTTGTGGTGAATAGTGATAAATGTAGGCTAGTTTATTAGCCATTAGCTAGTGAGATAGTTAGGTAATGTCAGTTTTTAGAATATTTCGGACTTGGGGTGTTTCCAAATTGCGTAGTCGGATATTATAATTATATAGACTTTTACATTTGACCATTTTATATTCCTACGCCTTTTATGCAGTAAACAATGTTATTCTACCTAGACTATTGTTAAAAATTATTATTTAGCATGGTTTATCAGGGGAACTTTGAAACATCCGGCACACTATTACGAGTACGGTTGATTTGTTATTTGAACGAATCTGTTTCCATGAAATTTCTAACTAAACTCGAGGTGTAACTACAATATTTCGCAATAGTGCAACATTTCCAGTAACATCTAAAGCAACGTGTGACTCAGAGCCATGAGCACAGGGAATAGAGGAACCATAGTTTCTTTGGGGATTCAAGCTCCAGCACTGCCAAGCTGCCACTGTTGGGCCCTTGAGCAAGGCCCTTAGGGGTACCGTATCATGGCTGACACTGCGCTCTGACCGCAAGTTCTTAAGAAGCTGGGATATGCAAAGAAACAATTTTTCTGTAATGTACATGTGACAAATAACAGCTTGTTCTTCTTCTTAAAAAAAAAATCCTCTGCAATCACTAAACACTTCCAAGACAGACTCCATCTCCTACATGAAATAACTATAAACATGGCCACATGATCATCCACATGACTCACATCCACAGTTACATTCTCTGAATTCTAACTGCATACAATTAACACGTCTCCTTTATATAACCTTCACTTTCAACGGAAAATTCTGAAGTCTTGCTCCTAGCTTTCCAGTGATGATTGCAAGCTTGTTGTTTGTTCCAGTGGTTTTACTAGAGTATAAACTCTGTTTAATATTTGGATTACAATTTTGTGTGGGCACATAGTGCGGTGGCTTAGTGGTTAGCCCGTTTGTCTCGCACCTCCAGGGTTGGGGGTTTGAATTTGGCCTCCACCCTGTGTGCGTGGAGCTTGCATGTTCTCCCTGTATTCTTGTTTCCTCCCCCAGTCCAAAGACATGCAGTGTACGCTGATTGGCACTGTGATGGGTTGGTACCCTGTCCAGGATGTCCCTCGCCTTGTGCCCCAAGTTCCCTGGGATAGGCTACAAGGCTCCCCAGCGTATGATAAATGGTTGGATGGATGGATGGATGGATGGCCTTTCGCCTGACGTTTTGCTATTAGTTTTTTTTACATTTTCTTTAGTTTTTTGTTTTCTTTCGGAAACAAGTTTGTGTAAAACCTGATGACCACGTGAGATCAAATCCATCGGCGTGTCGTCTGAATACGTGCTTCAATGAAGGCCACAATAAGACTCACAGAGAATCAGTATAATATATTTATATATATATATATATATATATATATATATATATATATATATATATATATATATATATATATATATATATATATATACATTCCTGGGCAAAATATATACATATCCTACAGTTCCTCTCTGACCAGCAATGCAAAACGCTTCTCTTCATCTTCAGAGCTACCTGTGCCCTCTCCCAGTCAAACTGCCCTAATCAATAGTGATGTGTCGTTCATGAACGAATCTTTAATATGACTCGGGAACAACGAGTTATCTCAGAGAGTGATTCGTTCATTTTTCACCACGCAACACCCCCATAGGTTCTGTACAGGAAACAGAAATGATTAGTTCACGTCTCGAGTCTTCGGGTTCGAGTCATTCGTTCGTCCGGTAACCGCCGCATATGCAATGCACCCTGCAGTACCGGAAACGGGATGAACGGATGACTCGAACCCGAAGGCTCGAGACGTGAACTAATCATTTCTGTTTCTGAGGAACAGACGTGACGAACGTGACGTGACCAAAGAAAGAACGAAAGTTCGGGAGGTGAGGTGAACTAACAGACTGCATAGCCTGAAGACCCAGCTAAGCTATTAATGAATCATTTCTGTTTCTCATAATTCAGCCTTGGTTGCATTAGCCTATAGTTTATTTGATAGTGTATTAAGTACTAGATGTGTTGGGGTTTTAACATGTAACATTTTTAATTATATTCTTCTGAAAAGAACAAAATGACTCCAAAAAAAAAAAAAAAAAAAGATTCATTAATTTTGCTGAACGAGATTCAAAGAGTCGAATCAGTAAAATGATCCGGACTTCCCATCCCATCACTACTAATCAAGGGTCGTATTGTGAAGCAACAGTTGGGCGATACCATCTTGCTCAGCGTGGGGGGCTTTTAGTATTTATCTCCGATTTATTATGACAAACTCGTTACAACGTTAACATTAACGTTACAAACGAAATTACTTCTACAGCCATCATTTTACATTAAGATTAAAATCGTGAAACCGTGATATTTTATAGACTAGCTCATCGCATCATCCCGCGAGCATTTCAAATCGTAAAACCCCTCGATGACGTCACTTTACGCCACACAAAGTACAAACCAGGCTCGAGAGGGTTAAACCGTAGGAGGCGCGCGCGCTGAATTAGGGTGGAGTGAACTTGGACATCCACTGTGACTTTTCGTCCCTCACCCTTTATTTAATTAGGCAGCAAACAAACAAACAAAAAAGCGCCATGCTATAGTATACCTGATGTGGGTGAAAAATCGATCATAACACTACATGAGATTGTATTTAAATGTGCTCGAGTCAGGCGCGTGATTAAACATGGGGGACGTGAGTGAAGCGTCTCTGCTGGATTTCATCTATTCCTCTGGCGGAAAAGTTACAAATTCAGACTTGATGAAGACCTATAAGCAGTTTGTAAACCATAGTGATTTGCACCTACGTGGTGAGTAGTATAAATATCGGCTTTATTCCTTTTCTCCGTGTCTGTTTTTCCTTGTGGTGATGCTGGTAACGTTACCGCTTCCAGCTCTTCAGAGGCTGACGTTTCTGTCACTGCCTCTGGGAACATGTCTGTCTCTCTCGTATTTATTTATTTATTTACTTATTTTAATCCAGTATGAACATTTCTTACACACACACACACACTGTAGGTTCTCTGTAAAGCCTCAAACTAATCCCATCTGCTTTACATTAGAAGTATGTGTAAGAAGATAATGTTACAGCAGGAATTATGTCATTTCCGGTGGCCTCGCGTGCACAAAATAACGTCCTCAGTGTTGAACACCTCACAGGGTTCAACTGGTCCTCCAGTCTTTATTTTAGTCCAGGATACCCTACTGAGGGTGTTAAAGTCGACACTGGGGTTCCTTTCTGTGTGTAAACCTCCACAGCAGTACACTGAGAATTGTTCAGGTGTTCATCTGCTTGCTGTCACTTTTGTTATTTTGAAAACATTCCCACACCTTGATGATTAACATTCTGACGACGCATTTAGCAATCCTCCTTACAAAAAGTCCCCTCGAACACCGTAGTCCTTTTAGAGTGGTCCCATTTTGGGAATGCGTAAAGATTAGCACAAGACAGAGGGCGTTCTTCGTTCAAAGAACATTCCACGTAGAACCCCGAGAACCGTTAACCGTCCGGAGAACACCCGAGGAGCACGTTTTATTAAAAGTTCGCATGTTTATTATTTACCTGAAATCCTGGGACGGCGGTTTGTCAAGATAGCTGATGAAATACATCCATCTATCCATGGCTTACTCCTTCATCAGGGTCGCGGGGGAACCTGGAGCCAATCCCAGGGAGCATCGGGCACAAGGCGGGGTACACCCTGGACAGGGTGCCAGTCCATCACAGGGCACAATCACATACACACTCACACACCACGGGCACTTTAGACACACCAATCAACCTACCATGCATGTGTTTGGACTGGGGGAGGAAACCGGAGTACCCGGAGGAAACCCCCGCAGCACGGGGAGAACATGCAAACTCCACACACACAGGGCCACGGTGGGAATCGAACCCCCGACCCTGGAGGTGTGAGGCGAACGTGCTAACCACTAAGCCACTGTGCGCCCTTAGCTGATGAAATATGACGACAAAACCAATCGAACCTCGCAGGAAAGCGTTCCCCTTTCAGGAACGGATTCAAGTAGAACCTCTTTAGACAGTTAAAACCATTAAGGATCTATGGCAGTGGTTTTCAAAGTGGGGGGCGCCATGGGGGCCTCAACAATTTGGTCGGAGCCACCAAGCCCATCCCTCCCACTAGTATGTTTTCTCTTTCTCACTCTCAGACAACCACACAATCAATTCCTAATGTAATGTAAAGATGTAATTATTAATAAAAAATGAGGGATATATTCAGAAGTCTGTGTTTTAAAGACGTCTTGTAAAAGGGGGCCTCGGTCACATGTTCATGCCATTTGGGGGGCCTTGCCCCGGAAAAGTTTGGGAACCCCTGATCTAAGGTACACTTGAGAACACCTGAAATCAGTTTAACACGACAGTTTAGCCCCACCCTGAACCCTAAGCTTCGTAACTTTTCACATGAATTTAGTCATGAGATTTATTATGAATTTGCCATTGTGTGACCATGTTGGTTATGACGGTGACAGGCCAACAGCTGTCCTAAATTTGTCCCCCATGAAAAGAACCTTCAAAGACAGCTGTTGCCATTATCCTACGTTCACACTAGCTCACGACCAAGCAGCAGATCTCTCGTTAATTATGTATAGAGAGATTACACAGAAAAATACATCTTGAATGGAACAGAATGGAGACCGTTGGTGCATCTGGTTGGTGTATGCTAGCTTGCTTTGCCTTATCTACCGACAGTGCTAGTCCAAAGCCTAGCACTTACTGTTGAGCATGCCCACAAGAGATAAAACTACAACATGAGCCGCCTCTCTGTTGCTAGTCTGAGCATAGTGTTATGCTACCTTCCAAAACTAAATAACCTGTTTACCTAAGGAACCTCCTTCTGATTGGTACAATAGTGTAGTAATGGTATTTTGATGGTAACTACCATGCACACTGCTGTAGAAGATCATGTGGACCATCCATCCATTTTCCATACTGTTTATCCTACACATGTAGTGGGGGAGCCCGAAGCTTTTTTCGGGGAAATCGTGGCACAAGGTGGAGGACACCGGATGGGGTACCAACCCATCGCGGTACACATTCACACACTACGGTGTTTGGAATTTGGAAATGAGAATCATCCTACAGCGCACGTCTTTGGACTGGGGAAGGAAACCTGAGAGGAAACCTTCAAAGCATGTGAGAGAACATGCAAACTATGCGCACAGAGGGCAGAGACGGGATTTGCACCCTCAACACTGAAGGTGCGAGGCAAACATGCTAAACACTAAGCCACCAAGTGGGCCGTCACATGACGTATTTGAATTGAACCGTTAACCAACTTAAAATCTTAACTAAGCGTATGGATTTAAATGTTCCACTGGAGCCATGTCCTCTCTTCGGATGCTCGAGTCCAGCTGTGCGCAAAGCCGCTCACATCTGGCGCCTTCTGACGCCGCTGTCCAATTATCAAATTGTTTCCGAGCATTCGCAAAGCTGCTGCAGTGGGATAAAGCCCTGCGCGTGGAGACGGTCCAGATTTAGACGAGTTGTTTGTTTTATGAAATGGACTTTGAGCAGTGACTGTTTTCTCTGTGGGAACACGCTGATGTGAGCGTCTTTGCTGACCATGAGGGCTCTGAGCACAGGGTAATAAATAACCCTTTTTTAAAAAAAAAAAAAAAAAAGGCAGCCGTGTCCCTCAGGAATTCTCTGGACTTGGTTAACTGTTGGCTTCCCTTTTGGGTTTCCTGTTGTTTTGCAATACTGCCTTGCTGGCAGGAAAACGGAAAAGTTACAGTTGTCGTAGGCATGTTCTCTTTTGTAAACAAGTCACGAAATCTCCAAATTATTGAAAGCACCAACACCCTTTTGGTACTAATTCATGCAGTTGATACTAGCTTCTTGGCTGCAGTGGCTCTCTGCTTGTTTCACAAGGACATTTTAGAGATTGTTGTCATGACGACCTTTTACCCCAACATTCTGCTGTCGTGTTTGGAAATAGTTGGAAAGGTTACTGAATACAAAATTGGGCTAGAGCTCAACATTTAGGGTCTTTTTAAAAAGAAAAATCTCACTGTAAACTGACTTCGGCGATGCTGGAGAAGCTTGGAGAAGGGTCCGTTTACAGTCGTTTCAAATAAATAAATAAAAAATCGGGTTGAAGCAGCACAGAAATGTGAACCGAGACCGTGGGAGGTAAGATTTAATCATCCGAGGGTAATGAAGTATACGTTAGCTCTCCATAGCGAGGAATCTTTTTGCATTCTTTCGCCATGCCCGAGGTTACTCCCTACCTAAGCTTGCTTATCTTTTAATGTTTAAAAACGTCTGAGAAACCCCAGCGATCCACTGCACCAGCGATGTACTGCGTACGCTGTGGCTTTTGCGGTTTTTCTCACCGCCTGCTGGAATCGTCATCGATATTCGCACCAATGGATTAGAATTTTCTATCATCCCACACTAGTCCTCAAACCTTACGCCCAAATCACCCGGCATTACGTTCGTTGCCACGGTTTCAGTGTCGCTTCAGAAGCCTCACATCTGAGCAGTTCCTCCGCAAATTTATCTCCAACATGACCTCGTGAACGTGTCTCGGTTGTTACCACGCAGTGTCAAACGTGCAGTTTCCACACACAAGAGGGTGATCCTGCAAGCTCAGAGATTCACACCCACGGTGTTTCGCTTGTATTATTACCAACAGGCGTTCAAGTCGACGTTCGGAGTGAGCAAATGCAAAGCGTGCTAAGGTCAGGGTTCGGTTATACTGACTTTAAAACATATTCGTTAAATGCTGCCTAATGAGAACAACTGGATAGCAAACTGTAACAAACGATGCGTCATAACTCGGGTTGTTTACTCTAAACGAAGTCTAAATCTTTTTGTCTTTTCCAGCCAAATACAGGGAGGACTTCAAGCTCATCATAGACAAGATAGCCGTGTGTAAGTCCGAGAATGTGAGTAAGACATTTCCACCCATTTTAACAGCCATTAATGCCATCAGTACCGTTCGTGAAACGATGTTCTCGGATCATTATGACTGTGATACACCCATGTAATTGAAGGATGATTTGATTATAGTGCTTCCTGTACTTGTCTTTCGGGGGGGGATCATTCGGCATTTCCTAAGAAGACCGTCGTAGTGTATAACGGTTTATTACAGAGTGGACAAATCATAAACGCTCCAGTGTGCCGGCGAGTCCGTCCTACGCCACGTCGTGTCCGGAATCCGGCTACACGACGGACGTAACGGGCTAATTGTAACGCGCATGAATCCAGACCACAGACGATAAAGCCGAGGCCTTTATCCTCTCCTGAAAATGCCTCGCATCGTGTTTGCGCCATCAATAAAGAAAGCAGAAGGTCTCGCGTGGCTGACATTTCGGTCGGGCGTGAGCTGCGGTGTTCTCTCGTCGCACGTAAATTTGAGTCAGTACAGCCTCTTTGTACTTTGTCATTACTATTATGCTAATAGTTATAATATTGCCTAGCGTCCACTGAAGGTAAAAAATAGTTCCTACTGTACCAACAGTCTTTTTTTAAATTTTATATATATATATATAATATATATATTTTTAAAGAAATTAAAACAAAATCTTGCCCCGCCTTGTCAACCGTGAATAAAACCAGCCTGGATGCATAATTTAGTCCTAGATGCCTGTAGTGGTGATTTGTCCACCTCTATAACCGTGTTGGTATTGTCTTGAATAGTAAGCAAACGTACAATACCTTTTGTGTTCCTTCAACTACAGAATCTTTCTGTTTTTAACGTAATACGAAGACCAGAGCTTTGCATATCACCAGATACCTCACTTGCTTTATTGCTAAATAAATATCAGCTGCTGGTGGCCGGCTTTTTAGACTTTTTTTATGCTTTTAAGAAATTTAAAAAAAAAAAAAAAAAACCCCAACAGTGGGAAATATGAAATCAGATCCGATAGTAATTTAGTTTCCGCCCCATATTTACTCTGATACTTATTATGGGTTTAGTGCATTTCTATTTTGAGCTGCGATTCCTTTCTGCCTCTTTTAGGCAAATGCCAAGTGACGACTTGCCCAGATATAGCAGCGTTTCTGTGATCTCGAGCAGTGTTCTAAAGCCAGCAGTCGTGATCATAGCAGTCTTTGACCCAAAAGAAAAAGGCCGGTTTTAGCACCGAAATATGCTCAAATACATATTTTAGTTAGGCTTATTTATTTCAAACCCAGCATCTGTAAGATGGGGTCTCTAATGTGTTTCTTCTTCAGGGAGAGAAGTACCTTATCCTGAAGAAGAAGTACAGGCAGCTCATGCAGGAGCACGAATCTGAACCTGCGGCTTCGGAACGGAGGCCCAAGATAAAAATGAACCAAGTCGAATGGTGTGTAGGACCCACCATTACTGTCACTGATGCCCAAGACCCGGACGACGGGGAGGATGTGAGTACGTCGTGAGTTGGGGAAAAGCGTTGGTTAACGTTATGTTTGGGTCAAGCTCAGCTCAGTTTCTCTTATTGTGGAAGTGTTTCAAATGTTGCTTTCTGTAAACCTAAAACAAACAAAAAACCCCTCATTCACTGAGCTGCGTTCCAAGCCCTTGTAAGATCCTCGATATACACACACCTGTGAGCATAACTGACTTCTGTATTAATGCACTAGGTTTTCAAACCAGTCAAACCATTGTTTTGTCTGTACAAGATGCTAATCCTTGCCTGTTATGTTGCTTAGCAACCGAAGCTTACTGATAACGGACTATATTGCGTAGCAGAAAAAGAGTTTATTGGTGAATATTACTCATTATAAATGAAGTAATTTTAATTATTGGACGCCGGACTTTATTGTATTGTTTTTGTCGCTGACGTGTATATATATATATATATATATATATATTTTTTTTGCATGATCGCATTCCCATGTGACTCGGTGAACAGTAGGTTCCCATTTTTGTATGCTTTAACGCGTGCGATGTTTATTAATGCCTCGCATTCATTTGCAGTCAGGCATTCTCTTGGAAACCTGCATGCGTGCCCCGTTTGCTTCCAAGCGCTAGCTCACCTGGAGCGGAGAATCCGAGGTGCTGCCAGACCGACAGGTCTTTTGCAGTTTGGTTATCTTGACTTTTTTTGAGGGCAGCTGAGCAGAAATTGGTATCGTGGTTGTTTTTGTTATAAATAACCCAGCTTCCAGTTCTGGAGGGCAGTTGATTGTTTTTCCTCTGATCCAAACACACGTAATTATCACACTCCATGTGTCTGGTGTACTGCAATCAATTTTTCATAAGTGTTCATAGCACTAAATTGAAGATAGGTGGCGCAAGCGTGAGGCATATGGTGTAACTGGTCCAGGGAGTGAAGTCTGTTGGGTCATGCATACGGAATAAGGGAAGTTACCTTGTGACCTTGCACAAGCAAGGCTTGCTTCATGTTTGTCAGAGGAAGCTTATACAGTCCCAATCCGAAACTATTGGAACGGCGAGGGCAGTTCATTTGCTTGCACTGTACACCGCAGACATTTGGGTCTGAGATCAAAAGATGGATATGCATAGCCTGCGACTCATTGACCTCACCGAATCGTCGGTTTCTTCTTTTGTGCTGGCTTGCTTTTCATCCATAGACAGTTCCCTGATCTTCATGTTGGCTTATCGTTTTGAACAACAAACGCAGCCTTCACAGGTGAAACCGAAGGCTGAAATCAAAAGTAGAGATTCAGAGCTGTTTATTGTTTAAACAGTCGCTCTAACCTGGGTAACAGGACGCACCTGTCAGTCACGTGTTCCGATATTTTTGCTCGCCTACAAATTGGGTGGTCTGATACAAAATGTGTCGTACTATGTCGTTTAACTCATCGACATTTCGTGATCGTTGTTCACGAGCCCCTTGTTTGTCCCGAGCAGTTAAACTACCCAGTGTTCTTCAGAAAAATCCTCCAGGTCCTGCGCATTCTTTACTTTTCCAGCATCTTCTGCATATTTGAGCCCTTTCCAACAGCGGCTATGATGTTGAGATGCGTCTTTTCACGCGGAGGGACTCGTCCACGACTGTCGCAAGAGGTGTAAACATTCACTGACGCTCAAGAACGCAACACGGCACATTAAGAGCCGGGGGGGCTGTAAACTTTTGAACAGGGTGATCGGTGTAAATTGTTATTTTGTCTTCTGGGAGACGTGTAAACACCTTCGCTTCTGAACGGCGGCACTACATGGGGGGATAAAAGATCTTTAAATAAAATGACAACAATTTACTAAATACAATGGCCTTGCCGTTCCAGTAGTTTTGGAGGGGACTGTATTTGCACAGATTGGTATTGGAATGCTGAGCTAGCAGGTAAGGATGGCTGAAATGACGATACAATATTGATATCGGGGTAAATTCTGTACTGCAGAAATGCCTTCGAGAATCGTGTGGTGATATTCGTATTATATCGCCCGTCCCAAACAGGGTAAAGGTGAGGGGGAAATGCTCTAGTGACTACAATCGGAGAATTTTCACATGGTCTGCTTGGTATTACCCGAACAGGAAACGTCTCTGTAAGGCGGCGGTCCTCCCTGCCGGTCAGTTGTTCTGAGCGTGCGTGCGGGAAAGGCCGCCGATGAACAGGAAGTTCTTGAAGATATTGCAATTTCTTATGGAAGCTATGGCAGAAGACGCTCGATCAGAAGTCCGACAGATGTTTGCTCGGATGTAGTTGACCAGTGTGTTGATGTTGCTGCCAGGTTTTAATCCTCGATCCTGATCGGGTCTCTGCTGTGTAACCGCAGAAACCAGAAGTTTCCGGATCCTGAAGCTACATCGTGAAGTTCGCAAAGATTATTACGATCAGGCAGTAAAGCACAAAAATAAAGGGGTGACGAGATCATCGTGTTTGCTTTGCTAATATAAATAACAGATGTCGGAGATGAGCGCCAACTTTTTTTTTTCTTTCTTTCTCAAGTTCAACAGTCACCATTATGCGAGCTAACAGCTATGCCACATTTCCCAAGTGTTAATTTCCTTCCTGGAAATGCTGCGTCAGAGCCTTTCTTTCAGCCTGGGTGTGAATTGGACACGAGACCCAAGATCTGATGTGTCGCTTCAGCAGAAATAGCTCACAGCGAAGCAAACGAGCCTAATGTGAGGTTGTTCCATGGAACAATTTGGAATATAACGGGGCATGTGCATGCAGTTTGATGATAATCGTGGGTTGTGAGGTTTAACAGTACAGCAGGGCAACCGGTACTGTATCCTGGTACAAATAATAGACATCGGGACTACAGTCATTCTAATGTGAGCATTCTAGCGATTTAAAAAACAACAACAACAAAACAAAGTAAACAAGCACTCGTTAATGTTGAAATGAACATGCGTTAAATATTAATTCACGATACCAGTTTGACAATCGAGACAGTTGGGGTGTGTTTTCTTTGTTATATGGAAATAGCAGTAGGCTGGTTAAAGTGGGTGTCGGTGTCCATCTAAGACAGATGTGCAGCTTTGTATATCCGAACCTTCTTGGTCTGATGTAGCTTCATTTAAAATGTGCTACGGCTAGTATTTTCATTTAGCAAGCAAATGATTTTTAAACTAGTGCTGAGTCTGTGAATTAGGCCAGAGTCTCTCGGTATTGTTTACAGTTAGTGAACTGTGCAGAAAAGGATGTTGTATGTGGCTCTCCGCGTTGTTTTTGCTAATGGATCTCGTCTGTCATTAACGATCAGGTGACAGCTGACCAACCCTTACGGGAGAACCCAGAACCTCTGTCAGAGGAGAACCCAGAAGCCACAGACGCAGAGGATGAACTGGAAAAGGACTCGGGGTCGAAGGTTGGTATAGTCCGCTTTACGAATCCCAAAAGAAAGTGTCTGTGTTTACACACGTCAGTATTCAAATGTGTGTGTGATTAATTCATTGCATACACTACCCGTCATAAGTTTAGACACTCAGTCTTTATTTTTATTGTTTTCCCCACATTTTAGAATAATTATAATAATAATAATAATAAAGTAATCAAAACTCAATGGGAGTATGGGAATTATGTTGTGATTAAAAAAAAAAAAAATGGAAATAATTTAATATTTTAACACTTATCAGGTTGATATTCTCTAACTGAGGCACCCAACCGGGCGCTAATGGCTATGCAAACATCAGGTATCACCGCTTTGGGCGTATCATAAAGGCGATAGATCCTTCTCTCTGACAGACTCGGAGCATTTATTTATTTATTTGTTTATTTATTTATTTTTCTTTATTTATATATAATATATATATATATATAATACTCATCTCGTCCCTGTCATGTAACAATCGTAGCAACGGATTGACCCATTTATTACTGACAGGCACAGGTCAGATCCCAGGGAGTTGTATTATCTCCTTCTCTGTCTCTCTATATCTTTTTATGGCCTCGATGTTACTTAAAGACCCATATGTCTCAACCTTAAGGTTCCACGTCTCCGTCATACGGCGTCCAGCCACCACCGAAACATCCAAGACCGTCGACTTTAGCGGTTCCTCCATCACCAGGTCAGGCTTGATGTACGAGTGCGCAGTTGCAATCACAGGCTCTGTCCGTATACTCCGCTTGAACTTCCCAAGCATTTTCTCCGCCAACCGCATCACTCTGTTATGGCGGGCACAGCGGGCCTGGTGCGTGACCTCACATACTTGGAGAACATGATTTAAGGCCCCCCGGCATGTGATATCATCTGCCTTGTCAGGTCTACCACGAGACCCTCGTGCCTTCGTGGACAGAACTCCGCCCCTCAGCTGGATTCCCCTAAACCGGGGAAGACTCTCATTGGTTTCTGTAGCCAGAGGTGGCTTGCCTTGTCGATCTTACCAACTGTAAGCTCTCTGCCATCGACAGCGTCATGCAACTGTGAAGCCCACGCATGTTGGGCTTCATCCCTTGTTGTTATAACCATTCCAGCCACCCCGCAAGGGATGTTTATAATTCGCTCGATTTTCTTAAATGATTTCTGGTTGACAACATTCTCTTCATTGTGTTTCTATGTGCGTTCCCCAACACCAGCTCATGAGGTAGTTTGGGCAAGAGGAAAACCTTTAAGATTTCCAGCCTTTGATACGGTTTCAGAGGAGTTTCTGATACTTCTCTCAACATCATCTCCAACCTCCCAGTGTGCTTGGGGGTGACCTTCCCCTTCCAGGTGAACTTCAAACCCAAGTAGCTCTGTACAGATTCTACTCCCATCGGTGCAATTACTCCACCCGTTGTCCTTAGCCTCCACGGGAACAGAACCACACACTTTCTCACACTTCTTTTTTTAGCATCTTCAAAGAAGACACGCTTTTTGCCTATTCTTGGCGTTTTATCGATCGATGTCTTGAGGGATTTCCCTGAGATTTCAAACAAAAAGAGTCTTAAGATCATGAGAGACATTTCAGTCGCGTGTCCACAAACTTTTGATCTGTAGCGTGTGTCTGTAATATTCTGATTAGTAATGAATCATGTAAATGCCGCACTCCGATTGCCCGATTCAGATTAAGACGATATGATCAGGAATTTGTTTCGCCTTCTTCAGAAAATCCACTAGATCTATGCGCATGCTCAGTTCGCAAAGAATTGTGGGCGCTAACAGTTGCTTAGCTGTAGGCTAGGTATTTAGAAATGGCAACTCTTAGGAAAGGCATACTTACGTACAACAACGGGACTATTCCGATGCCTGTACGCATATAAACATCGTATACGGAATACGGCCGCGGCCCGGATATAGACGGAATTTGACGCGTGTAAACAAAACCAATCTGTTATTCTGTGCTATGCTGTGACGCTGTGTATAACCACCAGAGGGCGACAGATTAATTAACCTGCTTTACTGGACGGGCCTGGGGCAGAATGACAGCATGAAGAGGCCTTGCATTTCCATGTGAAAGATGCTCTGTGTTGTTGTGTAAAACAGCAACATGCTCTACCTGATTAGAGAGAAAATAATCATCTCTCTTCTCCCACCATTCACATGTATATCAGTTTTGGGTGCAGCTATCCTGTGGTGTTTTTTTTTTTTTGTTTTTTTGTTTTTTTTTTTTTAAAAAACACTTTGTTTTTAATAAATATGCAGACAAAACAGTAGAACCGTACCTTTTAATTATTCAATCATGAAGCCAGTTATTTCATTTTACCAGTGGAATAATGAAAAAATGAATAATGAATGAAACTGTAGTCACATGCTTGGTTTTGAACGGACTGTGAACTAAGGGTGTATATTTTAAAGAGCACTTTTTTCTTCTTCTTTCTTTGTTGTGTGGGTTTTTTTTTTTTTTTTTTTTTTTTTTTTTTTTTTCCTCACACGCGTAGACGTGAAGGGCAGGTCATAATCATGCATAGAGAAAAATCCGGATATCATATTAACATGTTCTTAACATTTTTAACAAGGTAAAAGCTCCTACGGTGCATTTCCACGGCAACGCTCATTTGCTTGCGAGCTTCGAGACCCGGATCAGAGGACGTGTGTGTGTGTGTGTGTGTGTGTGTGTGTGAGAGAACGTTCAGACCTTGACAGTTAATAATTACCCGTTGCACTCTCTCCTTTCTGCCTTTGCTTCCCAGTGGAAAAGGCATGTGGCTCCACGCCTGTTTAAGCTGTTAAATGCGGCAGCGTTTACAGTGGACAGTTTGGACAGTTAGCACAGCGCAGATGAAAGAAAGTGTGTGTTTGCTCTGCGTCTGGCTGCCCGCAGCTCCGCGGCCCTCGGAACGATTAGCAGTCGCTCGCTTTTCTAAAATCAGCAAGCCGCTCGGTTTTTCCTCCCTGGCGAACACGTGGACCGACGCGTCGGTCAGACTGTACAGACAGATTGGCCCTCAAAGCGCTGGCCTCTTGTGAGCGTCATTTCAAAAACGGCAAAATACACAACGCGAGCAATTTAGCTTTCAGTGAAGCAAATTGTTGGGGTTTTGACCGCATGCCTGACCTTGTCTTATTTAAAGAGTGTGGAAACCGCCTTTCCCCTGTATTCTCCCTTCTGACTGCGTATTAAGTTTAATATCCTTCGCATGATTTGGACTTCTGTTTGCTTTCTTGTTTGTTTCATACTGTGTCACTACCCCAAAACCTGTTTACAGTAATGTCCATTCTGTGACCAGAAGCCATGTTTCGTTTCCTCTTCTGTGATGATCTGGTTGTGTTTTTTTTTTTTTTTTTGGTGAGTGCATATTGATGTCTATGGTCTGTTTGCTGTGCTTACGACAAACCGAGGAATCTCACACATCACTGCTTGATTAAGTAGCATGACTGTGATGGAAATTCTTTTTGTAACTAACACACACAGAGTACTAATGAGAAGGAGGACACTCGCTGCTTTGACACACTCATACAGGGAGAGGATTTGTGTTGGAGATCAATAACGGATCTAATAAATTATGACACTTGTATTAGAAAGAACTTACCATCTCTCTCTCTCTCTCTCTCTCTCTCTCTCTCTCTCTCACTCTCTCACTCTCTCTCTCTCTCTCTCCATTTTTCCAGTCAGAATCGGAGCAGGAGGAGGAGTCTACGGGTAGCGTAGGCTCTGCAGCTGTGGCTGTAAGTGTCATTTTAAAGAGAAGTATTCATCTCCTCTGGGGTTTTTTTTTTAAAACCAGTATCAGTGTTTGTAGTAACAGCAATGGTATAAAATGTTACTGCTTCAACAATGCCAACTCTTACATTATGTCTCTCACACACTCTCACTCTCTTTCTCACACTCTCTCTCTCTCTCTGTGTGTCTGTTACTATGGAAACAGTAATGTATTAGAACAAACACATTAATATAATCCTACGAATGAATATAATATTAACACGCAGCCCCTGCCAAACAGGACATTTAGGCAAATATGGACTCCTCATTGGGATTATATTTTCTAAAATGAAAACCATGTTCATCCACTTATCAAAGCGTCTGCCGTATCACTTGTTCTAATTCAGTCCCTCCGAAAATGTTTAAAAGATGATTATTTATTTATTTATTTTTTGCTTACGGTCGCAGAAATTAACGCAAAATCAAGGAAACTCTACGGGTAGTGTAGGCTCTGCAGCTGTGGCTGTAAGTGTCATTTTAAAGAGAAGTATTCATCTCTGGGTTTTTAAAATTATTATTATTTATTTATTTTAAAAACCATTATCAGTGTTTGTAGTAATAGCAATGGTGTAAAACCGCTAATTTTTTAAGCGTTCTCGTTTTTTAAGCTAGGGTTGGACGATATGATGAAAACATCACATCGCGATTCTCATAGACATTACCACGATACATGATACGCATCACAATGTGTGTTCAGGTCGGCGAGCAATTTCCTGCAATGCGGTCGTGTTGCATTTGGAAAAAAAATAAATAAATAAAAAAAAATTGTTCAGTGCATTATTTAATACCTACAAAAAACATCAATCTCTAATTTTTTTAATATTAAAAAAATTATATTTATATTTATCATTTTAAAGATAAAACTACCGATTTTTATTTATTTATTTTTTTTTACATCAAATCAGTTGCTTGCAGTATGTAAGATTGTAGTTATTATTTTTTAAAACTCCATAACATTGCAGAAAAATGTATTGTAACACAATTGACAATAACAGTATCGTATCGCATTATCACCCAGTCCTAATGCGAGCACATCTGTTTAATTCCACATCTGGATCTCTTGTGCGTTACACGCCGATCTTCTAGTCTATTTCTATTTCATATGGCTCCGTACAAAGCGCCTTTTTGAAAACCTGCGCACTGTTAGTAAATGCGATTCTGATTCTAATTATGAAGTTAGTTTGCAAAATTTTAGCAAATGTGACGATTTAAAAAAAAAAAACACACACAAAAAAAGCCATTGCATTTCACATTGCTTGTGTGGTTCTTGATGTAGCTGTCCTCTCTCTAAACGGCAGCATGATGTTAGTGGAGATGTTTACCTGAGTGGGTTCTTGTCGTGTTCTTCACTGCAGCTGGATCCTGTTGAGAAAGAGTGGATCTACTCTGCAGCATGCGGCAGACTCTCGCACCTCAAACAGCTGCTCAAACAGGACGTGTCACTGGCCAACAAAAAAGTACCCAGTTTTACCTTCACCGCCTTACACCTTCTAAAACATATATTTTTTAAGTCCTGTTCTTACAAACTATGTTTTTGTTTGTGTGTTGTTGTTGTTGTTTTTTTTGTTCACACCAAACCAGGATTTTACTTCAGTAAGTTCCTGCTCTAATAAACATTTGCTTTGATCTAACAGTTAAGCTTTGTAACTATTTGCTGATAATATCTTTCTGTTCTGTTTCTTATGTTTTCCTCTGGATGGTGGCTGACACCTTTAGGGGGTGAGTAACAGCACGGTTACATTTTCCTCACTGGATGAGGAATGAAAATATGAGCTTGCACATATGTATTTACATGAGGCCCGTGTAAATGATAAATCCTTCCTGATCTCTGGTCATGTCTCTTCTTGCAAACTCTGTGACGCCACGCAGTTTCTTTCATCATCCCCAAGTGCAGAGTGAAGGAATGTGTAAAAAGTGTTTAAAAAAAAAAAGTGGTGGTGGTGGGGGGGTTGTCCCAGGCTTACATTTCAAAGGCCTACTATCAAAAGGATTATGAAAGATGGCTTTTTAGCTCCTGCACCCTCAAAACAAGCTCAAATCCTTTTATTTGTCTCTTCTCCCTCCCTTCCATGTGCGCTTAAGAGCTTTTGCCCTAGTGTTTGTTGTCCCTCCCTGGCCCGGAGTTCTCACAGTGTCCCGGCTAGGACCACCTTCTAAGAGCCGCTAAGCCTCTCCCTTCCCCACCCGGACAAGATACAACAGCATGCATTGAAGTACAGGGGAGATTAGGTGCCACCTCAAAGACTCCAACCACTTAAAGATAATCTGAAAGTAATAGCGCAGGCTAGGATTAATTGGGGAACAATGGCGAGTCTGACCTCGGGTGGCTTTGATGCCCTCCCTCCCTTCCCGTTCCTGGCAGCCTGTAGTTGCATGCCAAGCTGGTCAAGTCATGCAGGACAATCCAGCACCTTTTGATGAAGTTGGCGAAGTGCCCGATTGGCTGAGGTTTATAATAGAATTTCCTAATTGTCATTAAGGGTCTCTACTTGTCTTAAGTGACTGTTGAGGTTTTATCAGAGCGTCGAGATTATCTGAGAGGGATGCTCTTTTTTTTTTCTTTTCGGTTTCTTTTTGTCCGGCTTTGGCTCAACTCCTCGACACGTTCAGAGTGGTTGAGTTGCCTTGAGTCTCGTGCTGAAGAACGCACTATTGCAGCAGTGGCAGGTAACCTGACCTACGCGTTATCTACGTTTTCACATGTTTGAAGCTCCATGTAAGGGGGGGTGGGAGGGTGGAATTCCAGCTGCGCCTGTCGCAGGGTGACCCGAAAAACAAACGGCCGACATTCCAGATGCAGCGTAAACATTCTTCGCCTTTGAGCATTGCAAGCTGGACCTGTCCTTCAGCGAGTGCAAGATGGATAGCGTGTGAATGAAAAACCACCTGTACCCATCCCTTTACCCCCACCTCCTTTTATCTCTCTCTCTCTCTCTCTCTCTGTGTCTTCCCTTCATGTCCCGTATACCACGGCCCCTTCCTGTTGTCCCGAACCGACTCGTCCTTCCTCCAGTTTGTAAGTATATCATTCTCACATCTCCTCCCTTTTTAAAAAGACGCCGTGAATATGTGTGGCAGTGCCTCCCTTTCGTGTCCCTTGTTAACAGTCCTCTTTAGAACAGGACACGGATGTTGTATTTTACTCGACGTGGCCGGAGGGGAACCCCGCAGGGCCTAGACAGGAAGTTGAGCAATAAGGACAGGAGACGCCACATCCTGTATTCCATCGTCCGTCACACACCGCCCCCAGAGACCTGTCGGCCCGTCGCTCGAACGGCGCGATGACCAATCCGTCTCGAGAGTGCGACAGCGAGGACAATGGGTCCGTAGATAGAAGAGTCAGACCCCATCTATCACAATCTGTCTCAAGGGCCGAGCTTAGAGGAGGGGCTGAGGGTCGTCCCGCTGCAGCAGGACGCATACAGTGGAATATAGATGAGAAAAAAAAACAGTAGCAGCAGCTGTTTGGGCAATGTAGCGTAATTCCTTTAACAACCGACAGAAATAAATGATAAAAAAAAAGGAAACGTAACACACTATAAATAGATCGTGTTGAAACACATCCAAAAGAGTTTCATTTGATTCTTTTTATTTTTTATAAACATGTCAGGCTGATTTCATTATTCAGTTATTTACCCAAATTATTTACGTCCTTCAGCAATTTATGGACTAGAAACTTCTCACCCAGTCTTTCCATTTCTTACTGTCGCTGTTTCGAAGATAAATCCAGCGAGTCCTGCTGTACAAACCTGGCCAAGCTTTTGAACAAATGAGCGCGTGTGTGTACATGTGATTACTGTACATGTGTCTGCTTTCTAGTTTGTGCTATTTTAGCCCGAGTGTGTTGTTAAACATCAGGTTTGTGCATGTAGAATCCATCATTTCTGCTCTCTGTGCTTGTCCATTATTGTAGCTTCAGTGTGTGTGTGTGTGTGTGTGTGTGTGTGTGTGTGTGTGTGGTGGCCCTGTGTCTTCTTGATGGGCTTGTCAGTGGGTTGATGCCTGGGTGGGTCCTCCATCACAGGGTCATACCAACATCATCAATCTTGCGCCGGGTGACAGGCCCCAGCTTCCCCCGCAGTGGGCACACTGGTTTGTTGTTTTGTAATTAGGCTGCCATTAGATGGCAGGAACCCGTCCTCTTCGCGCACAGCTGGGCCCCTCCTCCAGTGACCAAGAGAAGGCTATGGCCGTGTCCATTTTCTGGTGTTTTGTGAGCTGTGGAGAGCGGAGTGGCCAGGAAAAGCAAACCGAGCATAGCTCGTGTATTACTCGAGCTATAGCTCGGGTTGTGTTGCCTAGTGATTGTGTGATGGTTTCTCCAACTCCCCCCCCCCCCCCCCCCTCCCCCGTTAGGGATTAGACCTGTGATCTTGACTAAAGAAGGAATCAAAGAGCCACTTAATTGAACTAATCTCGTATCACGTTACTGTTGGATTTTCACATCGGATGTTTATTAATCGTCAAATTTTCTGCCAGGAAAATCACGGGTTTATTTGCACGCCCTCGTTCTAAAACGTATGCACGTTTTTAACGCGGTGTTTCTAGAGTGACGAATCAAAAGCGGGGACTTGTACGTCCCACGTCTTCGAATAACAATAATAAAAGTTTAAAGATGTTATAATCCTTACTACCTAACAGAGGAAACGTATAATCGTTGATTTGGGGAAGCTTTCTGCAGTGAGAGATTTATTGAACATGCGTGGGAGGAGTCTCCAGTGGAAGCACTTTGTAAGCGTCAGAAAACTCGTGATTTCTCAGTAAAAAGCTGCATTTCGTTCTGTTATATTAACTTCCAGAGTAGGTGATTGAGGGACTGCAGTTATAGGAAAACAGTTGTAGGAAAATCACTTTGCGTCGGGCGGCATCACACCACCCTGTTAGTTATTATACCGCTGTGTTTTTCCCTTACATGAGCCAGCAACATCCTGCAGAACAAGCTCGCGTGTTTAGCGTGACACGCAAGCGGTATCGGCCGATAAGCACGTTCTATCTAAATTTGCAAACCGATCGCAATCTGACGACGTAAAGCACACGATGACGTTCACCCTGAGCGCTGCAGTCATGTCATCGCCGGTGTGGAATTATTGCGAGGTCTGAAGAAACAGTGACGGATTTGGATTTTTAAAGGCCTGTTAAAATGTTCATTGTAGAAGGAATGCTTGTTTATTTGATTCTCGGTTAGTACAACAATCTACAACATTAGTGTAAATAATATAAGCAAGGTCACATCTGGGGTATTACTCTATCGGGGGAGGGGTTCACAGTGACAAGCAGCAGAAAGCTTACATATCACTTATGTGAAGCTTGAACGATCGGGATCGGCCGATCGTGATGACGAGAAATCTGTAATCGGTATCGGCTGCAAAAATCCTCGACGGGGCATCCCTCATTTTTGCTATTTACAATTACATGGCGGAAACCTTTTACTGTACGCTGTTGTGTATTATACGCTACAGTGTGGTTATCAAATCGAGGTATATAGCCAGGGGGTACACACTTTTATAATAATCATCAATAACGTTTTTTTAATTATGTAATGATGGAAGAGATCACCAAGACTATTATGGTTTATAGTTATTTAGTTATTATAGTTCTAAGCCTACCTCACACTGTGTGTGTGCGGAGTTTGCGTGTTCTCCCCGTGCTGCGGGGGTTTCCTCCGGGTACTCCGGTTTCCTCCCTCAGTCCAAACACATGCGTGTCCATAGTGTGTGAATGTGTACGTGATTGTGTCCTGCAATGGATTGATACCCCATCCAGGGTGTGTGTCCGATGCTCTCTGGGATTGTCGGTGAGGAATAAAAAAGGTCTAATCAATACGTGGTACATACCTAAAATTATTGTCAATAATTAGATTGCACTCCTCCTAAAGATAATTTGTTAATAAGATGCGTCTTTGTTTACATATGAACGATTCTGAGAGTCTGCTGTTCTTATAGTCCGTTTCTCAAAGCATACTGGAGAGTATCTCATGAAATCCCACAATGCACTGCAATATATAGGGTCCAAATGAACGTATACTCGCATGTACAGAACTCCCTAAATCTCCACCGTTTGTCTGTCATGTGGTTTCCGACACGTCTTTGAATAAGTCGCCTTTTTGGTTAACAGTAAGGACAACGCTGATAACGTTCCTCTCCGTCGGTGGTTCTTAAAGCGGCGGAATCCCAACATACCACTATAAAAGTTCTATAAACGCTGGTTTGACTGCTCCCTTGCCTTGAATGATTTTATTCTAAAACTCAATAACTGGGAAAAACAAGTTGTTTAATATAAAGTCAACTGGAATGTAATAATAATTTGAATGAATTGCGTTCTGTCTGAGAAAAGTTCAGGAATAAAATAAAATTGAAAAAACCCCTCTCTGGCTGTAATAAAAAAAAAAAACAATGTTCATGAACTCTGTGCTGAGGGGGTTTGTAGAATTAAGTTAAAAACGCTCCATGGTTACACAGAGGATGAAAAGTTCCGCTCTACAGCCCATATACGAGTAGAAATTGATGATTCATTTCCATACGCAACATGCGTAGATGTTTACTTTATTACCAGTTTGTGATGGCTGTTATTTCTCATAGGTAGTAACTGTGACTTCTAAACTCTACAGTAATGCAGAAACTGTACGTTGCAGCCATGTACAGTGCTGCAGATGTGATGTGATGTGTTGTGTTATGTGTTATGTCTCAGACCGCTCTGCACTGGGCTGCTAAGCACGGGAGAGAGGACATGGCTACGGCGATGGCTGACGCAGGGGCCGACATCAACACCAAAGCTGTAAGTCCCACTGAACAGAAAGGTTCCAGTAGTCCATTGCGTAGCCTTGTGTACTTGTACCTTTTGTCAGTATCGTCGGATGAATTTATTGTCCTACAGCTTCGTTAATTAAACAAGAAAGATGTTGTTCTGTCTCTTTTGTTTTGTTTTGTTTTGCAGCACGTAAGTAACCGCCCCGGTTTGCCTTCTGTCCGTACGGGAGATCGGTAACGTACAGTGACGCCGTTCTCACATGCCTGCCTGGTTTCCAAGCTTCTGACATAACTCCTCTCGAAGGCAAAGCACTAAACCCAGCTGTACAAATGAACGCGGACTCCGCTTCACAGCGCATGTTCATAAATCAAACTGTGTCATGTTAATCACTTCCCCTAAACAATGTCCTCATGTATTCCAATAGCTGGGCCCTGAGAGGAGCAATTGCACTGAATTACCAGGCAATTATCATGCTGTCATCGGGGTCTGTTGCTGTAACCTTACCTAATTTGTGTCCTCTCACCCTCTCGTTTTTCTTTCTTTCTTTCTTTCTTTCTTTCTTTCTTCCCCTCCATCTCTCTGTCTTTCGCTCCTTTCCCGATTCTTCCCTGATTCGTGCGTGTTTGGTGGATTTGCGGCTTGGGATGCGCCAGGGTGTAAGTGTGCATGGTTTTTCGTTCATTTTATCAGTGATACGTTATACCTATTCTAAAATGAGACTAAAACCTTTCTGGTTACAGGGATACACACCTTTACACATTGCTGCACTACATGGCCATACGCGTATATTTAATCTACTCATCCAAACGTACGGTAAGCCGGCTCTGCTCACATAATCACGGTTATGCTCTAACGGACTCGCGAGGTTTTCCGATTTTTTCATTTTGCTGTAATACGGTAACGTTAAAATCGCAAGTGTAGCGTGTGTGTGTGTGATCACCACAGACGGAAGCTTACTCCAAACAGTCTTGTGACGGAAGCCTAAGGGCGGGCGTTGAAATCGGTCAGTAAATATTGAGATTCAGAACGAACGGTACGATCTTACGACGAGACGAGACACACGAGAAGACACGAGGAAGGCTTGGAGATGTATGTATGTAGGTTTGTCGTTTTGGGCAGAAACCCGAGGCACTTCCACGTTTACTTTGTCGGTAACACAGATCCACAAACTCTTCCCTCTGGACAAGTAAACGAACTCTACAAGGACTGTAGGAGATGAACTGTTATCGGACAATAATCAGTGACCGGGTGCGGTCCGATGTAAAGTTGATATTTTCCAGTAACATCAACGCACGCGTTTTAATCCTCTTATACTACAGCAATTGCCAATGCTTCATTTTTTTAAAAAATCTATTAAACGTTGACATCTAATACTTTTATATCAGTTTATAGTTACATTAATGTTCTAGAACATCTGCGAAACAAGTTAGTGGCCCAGCCTCTTGATGATAATAAGGCAAAAAAACGCAACTTGTCATGGTAGACTTTCCGCTGTCCAAAAAAAATCCCCGAAACCTCTAAATGTTAAATAAACGTCCTTCTCACAGAAAACGTCACCATATCACCAGGTTTTCGTCTCTTTTTTTAAAATTAAATTCATGTTTATTTCATCTGTTTATTATTCTAATCTATTACGTGGACCATAATTCCGTACGTTTCCCGGCGAATTAGTCGTGAACTCAGAAATGTACAGAAAGTAATAGAACGAGAGACATTAAAATAGACCTGTGACTGAATTACTGTCCGAGTTGCTGTCATAGAAAACGAATCACAACCTGCCGACCAATCAGAATCGAGAACTCCGTCGTTTTGTGGCATGAATATTTAATGTACTAATACATTGTATGGAGGATTTTATTTAATTAGTTTGTCGAGAATATGTTTCCCACAACTGTTTATGTTGATGCTCCATTAGCTGCCATTAGACTTCTAGTATAAGTCAGTGTTTTTCCTCAGTACAGGGGCGAAATGATTGATTGTGGTAAAATCCTATACGCTATAGTAAACAAAATTAATCAAATTAACTAATAATAATAATAATACAGTAGGACCCATGTAGTAGTGAACACTATACTGTGCATACCTATGATAAAGTTGAATTTCTAAATTAGCCACAATAAGACATTAACGACAATAACTAATAATAAAATAGAACGATTATATAATAATAAAAGTTGTGAATGTGGCCTCGTTCTCGCTCTCTTAAACGTTTATCGTACTGTACTCACCGTTCTTCTGTGCTGGATGATGAGCGTCCCGGGCGGGACCTCACGACACTTCATCGTGTTACTCAGAACGCATGCGGTTTTTCAATTATGAATGTTTACTGTCTGGAATTTCCTATTTCATTTTTTTTGGACCGTGGTCAACCCGCGGTTCAGTGAAACAGCGGATTTTTCCCGTAATAATAAAGATGTATGCTCACCCTGATACTGTGTGTTCAGGCGCTAAGGAAAACGTGCGAGACTACAGCGGTCACATGGCGTCCCATTACCTGAAGATCCAGAAAGCAGAGGAGAGCGGCGATCTGAGTGAGTAATCGGTCATCGAGAATTTCTCCATGTTTGTATGTATTTATAGAGCTGGCTCACCCAAATGTATGGGATGCCTCTAGACCTCACCTAGCTTCCTGCCTGACCCCTACTGTGTTTTCTGCCTGTTTCAAATGATTCGATTAATCGTCAGTATTCATCCACCTTTATATTTTCCCCATTCTGATCGGTCAGATGTTGAATCATTTTCCGTAACAGCAGGCAGTTATAGGTTCTTGTACATCCTGATGATTTATAGTATTATTTTGAGGTATGGTGAGGTTTTATATTTATCATTTACGGAAGGAGTCTCCAGTGTCACCACACTTTTCTGACATAGGAAAGTCTTCAGGACGGAGGGCTTTGTGGATTCTGAGTAACCTGTAAGGGAAAGGCTGCTTTTAAATATATATATATATATATATATATATATATATATATATATATATATATATATATATATATATATATATATATATATATATATATTTATTTATTTAATTACTTATTAACTTCAAGAGAATGAAAAAGAGAGGCTGGTGAGGGAATGACCATGATCATACTCATAGAGTTAGACAAAAAAAGCATTAATATCAATACAATTAGAAAAAAGATCAAGAAAAAAATCTAATGAAGAAAGCATTAATATATCGATAACATCAACCGAAACTGGGCTGCTTTCAGAATTATGGGGGTGTTTGCAAATTTCTTGTGAGCCCGTCAAGATGAGTAGCAGATGAGTAATATAAGGTGCTGGTTTTGAGTCGTTTGTTTTCCGTTCTGAAGACGCCGGATACCACAGCCCAGCGCAGGTGACCGAGCGCCGCAACAGGAAGTTAACGTCCCTGTTTCACTCGCGGAAGAAATGGGGTTCTGCAGAAGATCTGGCCCCCGTCCCGGAGGAGAGGAGCGTCCCGCATCAGCTCATCGTCCCTGCCTTCAGACCCAGGAAGTTCTCCCGCTGAACTCCCAGCACTGCTACCGCGAGCATTGACGTACAGTTAGTTCTCGCTACGGCGGAAACATTTGCATACCTGGTGTTTCCTTCTTTACACACACATACCGTATATATTTTTATCCAGTAGCCATGCGGAAATATTACACGCTCACCGTTTTTATTTATGCTTCTGTGTCCGAGCTTTTATACCTCTAAAATATATTTCGTTTTTGTTTTCATTCCTGTATCTTTTAAAAAAAATTTTACTTCACACAGTATGAGAGTCAAGGTCATACGGGCGGGTTTAAAAAAAAACAAAAAACATGGTTTTATTTTTTTAAATTCTGTTAATGATAAAAAATACAGTTTTCATGCTGCTACATATTTTCTAAAGCCTACAGAACCACATTTTGCTGGTTGTTAGTTTTTAGCTTTACATGACTATTTTAAAATGTGTTTTATTTAGCATATTTCGGTTTATTTGTTATTAATGCTAAATGAAAAGTGTTCTAGCAGTGCCATCTTGTTCAAGGTGACACTAATTTGTGCTATGGGGTTTGTTTTGATTTTTTTTTATGATTTAGAATATCACCAAAATTAAGACAACTTAATTTGTGCCTTATGCTCGAAGTGTAAAATGTGTTTACTTATTATTATTATTATTATTTTTTTTTTTTGGAAGAGCTTAAAAATGTTGTAATGCATATTTTTCAAATTGATGAACAAAAATATCGTGTTTTTTTTTTTTCACTCCGATGTGCTTGGGGTGTTTTGTGTACATTGGCTCACATGTGTGCTGATTGTTGTGCTGTTGTCAATAATCAACACATTTCCAGTGACTAATGACTGGGTCAGACACGTTCTTGCCCGGTTCTCGGCTGATTAAAAACCCAATTTGGGGATAAAATGAATTCACAAAACAATGACCAGTAAACCAAGACAATAGTAATACAAAGCTGGTAAAGGAAGCAAACACAACTACGATGAGCATTATAGGAATCTTAAGAAAAGACCGTAAAGAATTTCTTCTCAGAGAGACTTATGGGTATCATGAAAAAAAAAAATTGGGCTTTGAGTGCATTCTTTTCCCCAATCAGCTCCTGAGCACTAATAATAATAATAATAAATGCCATTTTCCATCTTTTCATCCCACTCATGGATGATCCTAACAAGATTACACCCTATCAGATCTCCCATTTTTGGTCGCCGCGCGGCTTCCCACCTTCCCTTCGGCTAATCGGCGAGACAGAAAAGACCAGCCTCCCCCCCCCCCCCCCCCTACTTTCTTTTCACCCTGCCTTTGATTCACCTCAATCGCTCGGCTTTGAGCTTCCCAGATGGAGTAAATATGGGTCCTGTTGGCCCTCCATAAGGCTTGAGCCCTTAATTCCAGCTTAGCCGCTAAAAAGGGCAGCACTTGCTTTTGCGGCTTGGACGTATCAGAGGGCTGAGAGGGTGGACATGCGAGTGGTTTTGGGGCCTCGTTTTGTGACGGGGGGTGTTGGGAGGATAAGAAGGACTTGCTGTAATAGATACTTATCTGACTGCCCTGCAGCCCTCAAACAAAATCGCCTCTCTGAAGAGATTAGGACCCAGGGAGGGCACATTAGCTCTAATCCTGTGCTTTGAGGGGCCTAGAACACCCCCTTCAAGCCTTTTACACCCCAACTCCCTCTGTTGTAGCTTGTATCTGGTCTGTATGTAAGGGGATCCTGCGGCTGCACACGAGGGGGGTCAGGGTGTATGTGTGTATGCTCGGTGGAAAGGTGTGGAGTGGGGATGGGAGTCGGGGGGGGCACTGTTTCAATGGTGAGGTTGCTTATAGTCAAAAGCACCGAGAGCTCCAAACTGCTGTGTGTAACTGACTCCTGGCTCTCTGAAGAGATTAGGCGCTACATTGTTGGTTTGGTTGCTCATTTCCATCTGAGGGCTGCTCCCTACCGCTGCACTCCTGGCCTGCTATTGTGCCGGGGAGGGAGGTGGAGGGGCAAACCGAGGACCCGAGGCCTCTGGCTTCCTTGTAGCCTTTGTTTTACAAATGGCCCGAAATGTAGATGTCACATCACAGATGCTTTACAAGCACCCCAGGTACTGATTGTGAGCGCTAGGTGGGAGAAAACAGCTGCATAAAAGTACATTTGCTAATCTCAAACACGAGATACTCGCGAGTATGCACAGTGCACTTGAATGTCACGTGCACTGCACTATGATGTATATCTTGTTTATATAACACCTTTTCGTTGTAGCGCACAAATGACCGAATAATTTGAATCAGGAAGCTTAATTTATAGAAACAGGTGGTAGCTCAAGTTAGGCATGACACACCAAATAAACAATATTTCTTCCTTATAGCTCGCCTAAACTCATTATATAATTGCTTTTGCTATATTGTGCTGTATAGAAGAAATCGAGGAAGCGTCATCCATGGAAGTAGCAGAAGTGGTGCGAGGTTTGAGTCTGGGCCGTGCCGTTCTGGGACCGGTGTGATGAAACTGTTGACCTTGTTGTCACTGGGAGAAAAAGATATTTTATTGAAAACGATATTTATTCGGCTAACATGGTGACACTATTAATGTGTGCTGAAATTTTTTAATATCGATGTTGAGGGCCCCATTCCTCTCTTTCGCCCAGGGCCCCCAGATCACTAAATCCGCCCCTGACTCCAGGACACGGAGCTGTCTCTTGTAAGAGTGAGAAAAGACACACTTCATCCTGTCAGACTGGATTTCTGTCATGTGACAGAAAGGAGATCAATGGTGTAACGAATTACATATGACCAAATAAGGAGAGAATTTAATTAACCAAACATTTTACAAAAAAACACTGCAACAACTCACACAATTGAAGCTCATTTTTTAAAAACTAAAATACAGAGGTTCAAGTTAGGCTTAGTGTCGGGGTTAGTATTTGTACTTTTTCGAAATGAGATGGAACAAAATTCAGCTGCATCATTATTGTTTGTTATTGATTCACACAAATTCCTGTAATATCACACACACACACACACATATATATATATATATGTGTGTGTGTGTGTATATATATATATATATATATATATATATATATATATATATATATATATATATATATATATATATATATATATTCTATCTTATATAAAATGTGTAGTTTGCCCTCAATGTGACATTACATGAACATGAGCATCATTCATGTGGTATAATCACAGCGCCAGTACACATGCGGAATTCATTAATCATAACACATGAAGTGTTTAAAAATGAGAATTACGTGATCATTCGAATAAGATGCTCATGTGACTTTTCAGTAAAGATATGGAGGTGATGTTTTTCTACCTCCACTATATTTCTTTCCTTCTTGGGAGTCATCGGTATTAATGCTTGTACACGCAGTCGGGCCGCCGATAAACCATACATAAGCCAATATACTGGACAATTAGATCAAATAAACCTGGGTGGAAGAAGTGTAAATATTAGCTCATCGGAATTATGATCACATTACAAATAATAAACAGAGCAGGCATATGGAGTGGGAAATGACCGTCTTGAGTGTTTTGTGGTAATAAGGCACATCAGGCAATCCAGGCCTCATCACACACACACACACACACACACACACACACACACACATACACATGCCACCGGGGACTTCACACGATCCAGACCCGCAGTGTTTGTCACAGGCTAACGAATGCCACCTGTCAGTCACCCCACGCAGGGGCCGTCAATCAAATCACACCCAGGAGAGAGAGCAGGGGGCAGGACCTGCTCGATTCCCTAACAAAGCCATCCTCCCATTGGTGGTTCGCTTACAGTGCCACTACTCTGTTAGAGGGAGTGATGGAGTAGGGCTGATAACAGAAATGACAAAAGATGGGCTGGAGGTGGAGGGGGAGAATTGATAGCAAAGAGGTGGGACAGCATTGATAACATTCACGCTATGCTAACAGCCCTCCATTTGGGACCGAGGCCTCAGTAAATCCTGTTAGTGCTTCCAGTAGAGACTCGGTGTGGGGGGCGAAGAGAAACACAGTGGTCTGATTAGATGGTTAATCTGAAATTTCTCACCACGAACTAGGATGTGAAATGAACGGTGAAGAGTATACCAGTGTGACAGTATAGCATGAATAAACACATCTCAAATACACGGCTTGAGTGAACGAGCACACACAAAGACATGTGTTAGTGTCTCAGATCACTCTCTCTACAGACTAGAATATCTTCCAAGGTGGAAATGTATATCGAAACGTTCTGTATCGTCCTAACTGGCTACTGAATGTGCAAGTCATGACCTTCTGTTTATGCTTAACCGTATCATCGTAATGCCACGGTTTTACTTGCAGGTCAATAATAGTTGCACTACAACTGTGTTGCATGGCGGTTTAACGTCAAGTTTTAAAATGTATGTTATTATTCCATGTAGATGTCATAGCACGCGCTTGTATGATTTGTAACGTGCACACGTTGATTTGTGTTTGTAATATGTTCCCATGAGATTGCGCGTTACTTTGATTAATTACAGAGTGTATATTATACACAGTAGAGCTAATGTATTGTATTATTCCAGTGCTGTGTATGGGCCTGGTAACGCAAAAAAAAAAAAAAAAAAAAAAAAAAAAAAGGGGGGGGGGGGGGGGGGGGGGGGTCATAACAGCCTCCTCCAAATGTTTAAGTATGAGACGCTTATGTGTTATGCAGTGAATAGAACTGACACCAATCAAGCTCGTAGTGTATATTCACCTGAATTCAGCATTCGGCTGAGAGCAGGAGAAGGCTTCACAGGATGAAGTATTTCCTCGACAGCAATCAGGAACTTGCTCGGAAAGAAAAACGAACATGGCGAAGGTGTTAAGTGTTAAATGCTTTCTGTGGATTCCCTTCAAGCTTTTGTTGACGGTTCTTATTCAGTCCAGACTATAGTCCATCCTAATGACATGCTCGGGCCTTTTGTTATCTCAGTGGTATGCAGGGGCACACTAAATGAAGTCACACCTTTTGGCCACTGTCATTATCAGCTCATTAGGCCATACATACTGTGGTCTGATTTGGCAAGGTCATTCTTTTTCAAGGGGGCTATTTTGAATAGGGATTACAAATGGCAGACCTAATCAAATGGTGTATTTTATCAAAGGGTGAACGAGGTTTACATACAGTTTTATTATTATTATTATTATTATTATTATTATTATTATTATTATTATTATTATTATTATCAGTACCATGATAATTTGATGTTTCTTTGATAGGTGTATCAAATTGTATGAATAAGTAATCGAAAATAAATAAATAAAAAGAAATAAAAAAAAAAGGGGGTTGGGTAGAACTCTCAGTCTCTTTCTGTTAGATTCCGGATGCCATTGTGACTAGTGCACATCTTTTCTTCTCTTTGCAAACGAGTAACCTCCTTTAGGCAAAAGGTGTTAACCTGACCCGCTGGAGCTTGTGTAACACCTGCAATCAGAGAAAGGAGGAAGGAACGAAAACAGAGGCATGTGTGATGGACACAATGGACGTTGCCCTGAGCTGTTCTGTAGCATATATAATCCCTGATCTTTGCTCACTGTTCAGGCCATTGTACTTTACACACTGGGCACATGTGCTCTTGAACATCTTTCATTTCAGCCTCTGGTGTTTTTTAAAATTTTTATTAAAAAAAAAAAAAATTTTTAAATTCAGTTATAGTTTACTTTACACAGTAAAAACGCCATCAGACCTTGATTTAAAAAAAAAAGGGAGAAAAATTCACAGTTTGTATTAAATAACTTTACCAAGCAAAGAAGTAATACATATGAGCTAGAAGTTCTTACAGTGTGGCTTCACATATGTTTAATTTTCAGTTGTAGAACAGGATTCTAGTGTATGTAAGTCTTGACTCCAGGTGTGAGAGAGCTGAACTGCTCCTGCACTTTTCTGAGTGCAGAATGCAGGCTGGTCACTGAACTGCATGTGGAATGTGAGCCAGTAGTAGGTGAGATCTGGGCTTGTTTGCTGTGCTTTTCCCGGCAGGGGGGTAAAGCAGGGCTATTCGCATGGATGTTTAGGAATTCTAATCTTATCTGTGCCGCCTGAACAATGCGGCATTAGCATCTGTTCTGCTGTCATTATCATATACATTAGTCAACACCTGTTTCACTTAGACACGATTTAATTACAACAACCGAGACGGTGCGCTGTGAACGGAAAACAACGCGTCATCTCTTCAGAGCTCTTCTACTCGCCGTCTACTGTATTACACATGGACAGAAAATCCTCACCTCTCACCCATAACCTCCTCTCTCTGTACGCGCAAACAGTACTGAGCAGTACCTTCCCTTGTCCTCCAAAAGTAGATATTTTCTACCTTGTACCTACAGAAGTGCATATAGTCTAGTGTACATTTCAAACTTTTCTCCAAACAACAACAACAACAACAACGGCCCAAACAATCTAGCTTAATCATGATCCATTTATTCAACTTAAATATTTTTGTTTAATGGGAAGCCTTCACTATCTCCAAATGTCTAGATGAAAATACACAGTCAAAGAATTAACTAATTCAATTAATTCGTTAAACTTTAAGAAATCACTTCAAATAAATGCAATATTAAGTGTACAAATGATATAAGCTGGAGGGGAACATCCGCCCGACATAAGGGTAGTTCAATGCTATTCTTCCCTGAGTGTATAACAGCTCAATTGTCTAATTTAGACCAATAATAATAATAATAATAATAATAATAATAATAATAATAATAATAATAATAATAATAACAACAACAACAACAATAACAACAACAACAACAACAATAATAATAATAGTAACAATAAGTATTTATTATTATTATTATTATTATTATTAGTATTATTACTATTACTACTATTATTATTGTTATTATTAGTAGTATTAATATTATTATTATTAGAATAAATAGTGTCAATATTTTCTTGCGCACGTTAGTGGGAATCACAGGCACGCACACACACACACACACACACACACACGGTAAAAATGACAACGTGACCACAAACAGCTTTACCTCATTTCAAGTAAAAGTTTGGAATAAACAGTGTTGCTCGTTGGAGCGTTGATCGTCGTCCCGTTTCCACAGGTTCATTACCCGCTGTTACCGCGTCACGTGCACGACTCTGATTTAGTGCCAGCTTGTTCCAAGGTGTCAGACGCGCCATGACACAGTGTTGTTAATCAAATTCCCATTAATCTCCAGTGTTGTCTCGCGTAGTCCTGCTCACACGGAGAGATGAAACAATCTCAGCATGACCCAGAAACAAAAAAGTTTATTCTAATTTGTTAATGTGAGGGATTTTTGTTTTTATTATTGTTGCGCGTTCCGATACTCAATAGTCTCATCATTGGTTGTGCTATTTGTGTTTTTCATGTTTTTATGTAGCTCCTTTGTTGTTGTTGTTGTTGTTGTTTAGTATTTCACAAGTTTATTTATTTTTATTTTATACAGGTATTAAATTGATTGAATTCTATATTAAATCATAACAGAAATGGACTCAGATGTTTGGTCTTTTTTGCGCATTATGCGCAGTTTAAGGAGAGATACATCGTGCACAAGCACTGCGCAGTGCATGGCTCAATATGCATGCTTAATACTTAGATTTAGATTTGTAACGCGCTGACCATTATCATCATCATCATCACCATCATCATCATCATCATCTAAAGGGTATCCTTTAAGAGAGCCTTATCTCCAATCATGTGAATTTCAAATGAGGCATTACTATTTATCTCTGCCACAATGCAGATCGCAGGCCTCAGATAAGTATCGTGTGTTTAATGGCTTTTTAGAGGCCGCTAAAAGGAACAGCGGAATTCTCCTTTGAAGGGATTTTAGTCCGAGTGAAAGCTCACGGCTTTTGGAATACAACTGTCAGTCATGTCACTCGGCCCCGCCCCTCGCTGCAGCTCCATCTATAAAGAGAGCCCGTGCGCTCAGAGAGAGATCACTCGAACTTTCATGCTCAGGTTTTAAGGATGCCTGCGTCTCCAACCGGATTTGGTCACTACTTTGTGGACAGAAACGTCTCCATGCCTGCTGGATATCAGATGCTGGGCTGTGCGCCGGGGGTCCAGCAGCCTCCTCCTCATCTTGCTGCCATGGCCGGGCTGCCTGTGCCTTTTTCAGGAATACCGGGATACACTTTCATTCCGTTCCCACATACCGGACACATGTCACACATGGTACGTACTATAAAGTTCAACTGCTTTCACGAACTGTAAACTGTGCATTTTCAAACTGATTTGCTATACACGTGTGCAAATGTGATTTAGGATTCATCTCCTTAAAGCAATATGTTACTGTGGCGCGTTAATTACGCACGGCGCAAATGCGCAAAAGGAAAGCGTCCCCAAACTGATGCATTGTCTGTTTTTTCTTTGTTTTTTTTTTTTTTGTTTTTTTCCAGGGGAGCTCATATGACCTGAAAGCCGCATCACCTTATCACCAGGCTCTGCTGAGCCGCGGCGGTGCGTATTTCTCTCCGTACAGACCGGTGGTCGCGGATGAGCCAGGACGCGTGGCCAAAGTAGCGAGCAGGGAAAGCACCGGCGCGCTGAAAGCCTGGCTCAGCGAGCACCTGAAGAACCCGTACCCCACCAAGGGCGAAAAGATCATGCTCGCCATCGTCACCAAGATGAGCCTGACGCAAGTGTCCACCTGGTTCGCCAACGCGCGTCGCCGCCTCAAGAAAGAGAACCGCGTCAGCTGGGCGTCCAAAGCCAAAAGCGATGAGGACGAGGAGGCTGATGAGAGCGAGGCAGAAGAAGATGAAGATGCCTCGCAGAAAGATCGATGCTCGGACGATGAGGTCGACATCGAGCCTCAGATTGTTGATGTTGAGGAGGAGTTGAGCGCAGGAGAGAGCGAGTCGCCGGAGCGCCTAACGGAGGGACTCGAGCAATCCAACGAGGATGACACTTCCGGCTCAGTAGCTGTTACTACCGGAAACAGCAAGGCTGGGAGTGAATCGGAGTGTAAAGAAAGTGCTAATGGACAGAAACCGAAAATCTGGTCTCTAGCAGAGACGGCCACTTCCGAAACTCCAGTAAAGAAGAGCAGTGAGCAGTGCCAAGATTTTAGCAAATGGTGGCCAAACTGGCCTTCCAGGAACAGCTACTTACCTGCCAGCTACTCTGCACACTTTCTTCCACAAAGTCAGTTAAACTGTTAATGCAGCTCATGCAAGGCAGATGTTTGCACTTTGGAACTGTTCTGGTAAAAGCTGACAAAAACTTTATATATATATATATATATATATATATATATATATATATATATATATATATATATATATATATATATAATTCTTCTTGTCATGGACCCTTTAGTCATAAAGTTTACAGTCAGGTTTAAACCCGATGCCTGGTTTAAAACCAGACGAGCTTGTAAATAATTGTAAATGTTTATTTTGTTGTACACATTGTAAATTATAAATGCCTTTACACGACTATGATGAATTATTTTTGCTAAAATAAAACATTTGGAATTGAAATACTGTGAAATGCCTTGTGTGTTTTTTTTTTTTTAAATCAAGTTTGAAAGTATTTTTAGTGAATGAAGATAAACACAGAACCCTGTCATATATTGTTATGCAATAACCTTTTCTAGAGGACAGAATAATCATAGGTCTATACCGACACCATTAAAAGCAGACCAGCTTTGAAAATTTTTGTCTTGCTAAATATTCCTATTCAATATTGTTGCAGAAACAGGCTTTAACGTCATCTCTTAAACCCTGGGGAGTTTAAAATGGAGGATATATATATATATATATATATATATATATATATATATATATATATATATATATATATATATATATATATATATATATTGCTTTCATGTTATGTGGGAAAACACAGCCATTAAGGGATTTGCATATCTAGTGTTGATCTGTTAAAACAATTCAGAGCAACAAGGATTAAGAACACAAACTGTTTCGTCTTGCTGGGTGATAATTCAGACCATTATCTGCTCTAAATCTGCCAGGCTGGTGACAGACCCCCCACCCCCCACCCCCCACCCCCTTATCTTTTCTTTTCTTTTTTCAACGGCAGACTTTAAAACTCATATCAAAGAAGAAGCAAGTGGAATTTATCCAGGCCGATGGGACACACCCATAATACATGTACTGCACCATACACACTGATTCTCACACATCTCTCATTCTCAACATTTATTGAAATAGCTACTATGATGAATTAAAAAAGCTATACTCTTGGAAATAAAGGTACCAAACATTGTTGCTGTGGTGGAACCATTAAAAGTGCATATTTATATCTTTAAATATAATTTAAATGAGGTTTTATATATATATATATATATATATATATATATATATATATATATATATATATATATATATATATATATATATATATACCCTAATGTGTTCAAGTGTGTTACTGTTCTTGCTAATTAAATGGTTAAGGACCTCTGATACCTTAAGTACCTTTAATGTTTTACTATGTATTTATTCTATGTATTTATGTATGTATATATTTCTATGTATTTATTCTATGTAATTACTATGTATTTATATAGTTTAATATATATACTATATATAGAATATATAGCTTTTAATGCTCTTATATTAAAGTTAAAGGATTTGCCAAACGCAATGTCTAAGGTAAAAGATACATAGTAAAGGCAGACGTGATGTACCTAAATGGTAGCACCCCAGCAACGAGGAAAAGTCTTTACTTCTGAGAGTGTATGGTGCAAAATAATACAAGCACTTGTGAATTAGCCTGCAATGTGCACGTTAAACGTGTCAGAAAGTTGCAGCTGGTTTTACAATGGATTTTTATCCGTCGGACTTTATAGTTTAATGTAATAGTTGCTGCAAGGATGCCCTTTAGCACACACCACACACATCAACAGGATTAACCCCCAGGAGAACCTAATTCTGTAGGGTTTTTTTTTTTTATCTTGAAGGAAGGGGGTGAAAGAAGACCTCTGCGATGTTAGTTATTCAGGTCTCCATGTAAATTCAAAGCCCTGTGGCCTGCTAATCCAGGGATAATGAGAAAACTCCTGGGTGCTAAAAAAGAGTGGGTTTGAAATGCACAAGCCCCCTTTGGCACTCGTGCATGGCAAACACACTGGGTTTGGAAATCTACCCTGGTCATGGCTTCTTACTGGTGGCCCAGATGAGGTGTAATCCTAATCTAAACAGGACTGCCAGAGGACCGGGGCTTTAAAAGGTGGGAAAATGTGGGGGACTCTGTTATGAAAAGGTCCTGCTGATCCCATCATATCATCATATATATATATATATAAACATTTTAATAAGTGTCCTAGTTTATGTTAATGAATAATTTTGTCATTCTGGTTATTCTGAATGCTTAGTAGATTACTGAGATTGTCATATTATCTCGAAGACATTTCACCACTCACCTGAGAACAGAATTCCAGCTACTTTGACCTCATCATGTTCATTCATCTTCAGTACTCACTTTATCCTAGGAAGGGTCACGGTGTGGATTTTATGAAATGCAACAACATTTGAACTAAATCGACGTTTAAAATGACGTTTATTGAATATATATTTTTCACAGTAATGCATTTATATTAAAAAGGTATAACACAATTTTCTTTACCTGCTAGCATTTAAATACTCAATAATTCATCTTCAGTAGACATTTTATCCTGGTCAGGGTCGTGCTGGATCCGGAGCTTATTCTGAGAAGGGGTCAGCTCAAGGACTCGATTTGAACTCAACATTCTGATCAGTAGCCCACATACTTTATTTAGGGAATGGGCCACCATTTTCCAAAATGTCAGCGGAGAACACAAACACAATCCCCAGCCGCCGGAAATGATGCAGTAGAAATTCTGACATTTAGGGAATTCGCATGGGTCAGCACAGCTGGAGCGGCTTAGACCTCACCTAGCTAGAGTACTGTACATTCAAAGTCCTGTACTTAATGTCAGGTATGAAATCAAGAACATCCTTAAAAATCTCCATTATGTAAATCTATTCAAATTCGTTTTAAATATATATATATATTTAAATATATGAATATATATACATACACACACAAAACTATATACACTACTATACAAAAGTCTTAGGCACCCCTTTAAAAAAAAAAGGAAATTTGTTTATTTGATGTCATTAATGTAAAAAGGAGCAATTTTACATATTAAAAAAACACAACAAAATAAAACAGAAAAACATTAATATGTCAGTGAAGAAAGTGACGTATCGACATAATACACCACTTTATATTCAAAATACAAAATAAAACCAAACCATAATGAAAGCTGGCCGAGATTATCTCCAAAAACAGAAGCAAGTGTGATAGTCAAAGTCTTCAGAATAACTGTGGCAGATTCTCCAAGATGCTTACAAAAGTATGTAAACACTGGCTGGTATGCAGAAGCAGATTTAGCACTAGGCAAAGGTAGGCCTTAAAACTGTAAATTATATACACAGCTGTGACCAAAAGTTTGCATACCCCTTGCAGAATCTGCAAAATCTGAATACAGTTAACAAAATAAGAGGGATCATAAAAATCCCATGTTATATAAACTTGTGAATGGGGCAATTTATTTTTGTTTATAAATTCATCTATTATCATGTCTTGTGGAATATATGTAAATATCTGTTATGTGAAATAGCTTCTTCCGGACAGGACTAAATAAAAAAAAAAAAACAACAACATGGGATTTTTACCGTCCCTCTTATTTGGTTAACAATATTTAGATTTAGCAGATTCTGCAAGGGGTGTGCAAACTTTTGAGCACAACGCTATTCAGGGTATATTAGAGGTATATAAAAAATCTAGGGAAATGTGTGCAATTGAATAGGATCCCAAATCACTAAATCTGCCCCTGCTGGTATGAACTGACATGAACTGTATGAAGTCAAAGAGTTGACTTTATTTAGTTTTTCCTAAAATAAACTTTGGCGCTCTAGCCGAAGAGTTCCTCCGCGTCTAATAGACCAACCTGTTTAGGTATACCTGTTTAGAAAGACTCAGAAGTGTTCCTGTCTAATCGTATTCCTGCTGTTTCATTTAACATGGCATACTTAGCACCACATGCAGTTTTGCACACAGCCTGTGATTTTGAACAGCACTCTCATGTGGACAACTCACATAGTTACACAACAGTCTGCCTCTATAGCACACACTGGGCATGCTCCCAAATTTGATGAGTTGTCCCACTGTACCAGAACTGCGTACACACAAAATTGAGGGATTTGCCTTCTAATATCTGATGTAAATATGGATCAGTTCTGCCTTCTAAAACAAATATATAGGTCATGCATCTGTCAAATGCAGCTGCTAAACTTCTGACCAAGTCATCTGATTTATTTCAACACCAATTCTGATTTATTTACACTGGCTTCCAATTACATTAGAATCCAGTTTAAGATTCTTGTGATTATATTTAGAGCCTGTTTCTCTCAACTATTGGCGCTATACAATGATATTAGGAATTCGAGGTCTTCTGATCAGGGATTGCTGGTTGTTGCTCGCTCTCATCTCAATACAAAAGGAGATTGGATTTATGGATGAAATCCCCTTGGAGTTATGATCTGTGGACACCTTTACAAAGCAGCTAAAGACCCATTTGGTTTAAACTTGCTTTTGCTTAAATATTGTACTTTTTTAAAAACAATATCGCATTTTTATTTGACTAAATATTTTATTGGGAAGCACTTTGTGACATCTGCTCTTCAAAGGTGCTACATTAATACAATTTACTTACTTACTTACTTACAAATACACTTTTAATGGATTTGTACAGGAATTAGAATGCCAGAGATGAACCAAACAATTGTTTATTTTACATAATAGCACGGTCTCGCCATGACTCTGCAATCAATGATTCTGATTGGCTGGAAGGTGTGCGCTCAAACCTTTCAACTGCCGGTGAAATTCAAGTGGAAAACTTAACACTTATGACATGCACACATCATTTCAAAACAATCTAAATTCAAATACAAATAAATCTGACACATTAACATCATATTTACAGCAATGGTAAAAAAAGGTAAAAAAAAACAAAACACCAACGAAATCCCAAAACAACCTAAACAGTAGTGCAACTCTGACTTATATCTGTAACTCTCATTCAAACTCATTCATTCTCATCTCATTCCAGCTGGGAGCTTACAAATGAACAGAGCATCATGCTATCGCTCCCTAAAGTCACTGTAAGTAGATCTATTTCAGTAGAGATACAAGTGGAAATTACCAGCTGTTTGCAAATGTGTGTTACATTAAGGTACTGCATGCTACACATTGTTATTATTATTATTATTATTATTTTTTTTACACATTATCGTGTTATATATTATTTTTTATATGTGAACAGAAGTTGGTAAGCAGTGTATGATGAGAAAATTCCAAGTTTGATGAGAAATTTCCAACATGTATCACTCTATGAAAAGCTTTCCGGCTCTGTTTCGGTCTCAGAAAGCAGTAAGGATTTACTGTGGTCTTGAATGACGGGCATTCCATTTTCAGAGATGCCTGGGCTTAAAGAACCTTCCAGTTTCAAAAGATCCTCAGTGTCCTCCTGGGGCTGGTTGCCAGGCGGCTTCGGTTGTCCATTTTCTACGTCCAACGCAGCGTTCTCTTGAGGCGGTGGAGGAGTATATTTGTTGTCCCAAAATGCACATGGCAGTAACTGGATAAGAATGGCAGATGTGTTAAAAAATGACAGCGGATGAAAATCACTGAATGAAAAATAGGTGCTATCTACAACATATTAAGCCTATGAAAAGTAAAGTAAAATAATTAAAAAAAAAAACGTTTAGTACCTTTTGCGCGAAGGTTACAGATCCTGTTTTGCCTGTTTTCAATGAAATAAGAATTTCAATTTAAATCACACACATTCCAATATCAAACGCATCGATGATAAATGATATATTATAATTTATCTTTACAATTTAAAAGTTGTCTTTGCATTACCTTTTCTACAGAATATGAAGTATGCTACAACTCCCATAAGCACCAGCAGCACAATAATAACCACAGTTGTGACTAGGGCGCGAAATTTCTGATTCTGCACTTCTATAAAAAGAGAAAAAAGATATGCGTCAAGATTTCCTGTTTATAGATTTTCATTATTTCATTGGAAAAGAAAAAAAAAAGAAAGGAAATATGGTGAGAAAAAATTCACCTATACAGGTGCATCTCAAAAAAATGAGGATATCGTGGAAAAGTTACATTTTTTTCCGTAATTCAATTAAAAAAAATTAAAGTGAAATATTTCAGGCCTTTTTTTTTTGTTCTAATCTTTTTAATGATTACGGCTTACAGCTCACGGAAATCAAAAATCCAGTATCTCAAAATATTAGAATACAGAAATGAACTTATGAAAAGTATGATAATTTATGCACTGATACTCGGTCGGGGCTTTAATCCTTTTGCAGGAACTACTGCATCAGTGCAGCGTGGCATGGAGGCAATCAGCCTGTGGCACTGCTGAGGTGTTCTGGAAGTCCAGGTTGCTTTGATAGGGTCTGGTGTCTCTCGTAGATTCTCTACGGGGTTCGGGTCAGGCGAGTCAGCTGGACAATCAAGCACAGTAATACCACGGTCAGTAAACCAGTTGCTAGAAGTTTTGGCACTGTGGGCAGGTGCAGAGTCCTGCTGGAAAAGCTGGAAAAGCTCGTCAGCAGATGGAAGCATGAAGTTCTCTAAAATCTCCTGGTAGACGCTGCATCGACTCTCGACTTGAGAAAACACATGGGACCGACACCAGCAGATGACATGGCAACCCAAATCATCACCGACTGTGGGAACTTCACACTGGACTTCAAGCAGCTTGGATTCTGTTCCTCTCCACTCTTCCTCCAGACTCTGGAACCTTGATTTCCAAATGAAATGCAGCATTAACTTCCATCTTCCCCGTGATTGTCGTCGTGTACTGAACCAGACTGAGAGATTAAAGCCTCAGGAAACCTTTGTAGGAGTTTCGAGTTAATATGCTGATTAGAGTCTTCTACTCTAATTAGAGTCATCAGGACATTTCTGTATTATAAATTCTTTTGAGGAACTGGATTTTTGATTTCCATGAGCTGTAAGCAATAATCGACAAGATAAAAAAAAAAAAGGCTTGAAATATTTCACATTATGTGCATCTAGAATCTAGATTATATGAAAGTTCCACCTTTTGAATTGAATTACGGAAAAAAACGAACTTTTCCACGATATTCTAATTGTTTTTTTAGATGCACCTGTATAAAACCTTCACATATAAATGAACCATACGACACTGTTCTCCCACTTGCCCCAGTCTTTTGTCCAAAGGAAGATATTCATTAGTGGATCAGAGCTATAAATAAAATAGTTACAGTGAAAATCAGTGGTGGTTTCAGAATGACTTTCACCAGAGGGCTCAACTTGAAGTTCATTACATTCACACTGCAGCTGTGTGCTGTGTTGTGAAGTTTTAAGAAGAATGATCTATCATAAAGGAAGTGATACGTAATTAGAGACGTCTGTTATTTCCATGACTCTCGTCGGCCGCCTCTGCACTGACGTATGGTAACATTTGCTTTGCTACGTGGCCTAAACAAACCGTTGAGGGCATGATGTGTAGATGTGTACGTACCACAGATTCTGTCAGATGTGGCAGAGCCTGGTGCAACTTCCTTGGACTCTAAGGAACATCTGTATTATGGGAAACAGCAGGAAGGTATTGTGAACGTGAGAATGCCTGCCAACAAAGCTCGAGTCTAGTGGACAAAAGATTACCGTTGGAAAATGATTGTAAAAGTCAGTTAGTTAGTACGGGTGCACTACTGTATACTGGTGGTGTTTCACTGTAACCAGAATCATCACGTTACTTTTCTCAAGCATTACATAAGCCTGTGAGCTAAAGTGAAAAGATACATACATGAAACATGTAGTAATGAGCCAGAGATATGCAATATAGGTTTAAAAAAAAACTGTAAACATACTCTGTCCAAGGCATGCAGGTTAGAGCCGAGTCACGATTGGAAAATGTCCCATTAGGACAGGGTTCACACACTGTGTCTGACATTTGAGTACCTGTAAGGATCAAAACAAGGGCATAAGCTCTACTGTAACTTGATTTTGTTAATGCATCTCCAAGTAACAAATCCAAGTAATTGTACTCATAGGACGTTGTATTTGACAAAAAAAAAGAAGAGAATATTCAATACATTTCTGTAAACAAGTTTCTGTTTTTGCGGGGGTTTTTTTTCCCTCCTTTCGTGATGGACTTATGGGGCCCGCTATATTTTCACTGCTAATGTTTATTGACACTAAATTAAAACACTATTTAATTATTTTTTTTGTGTGTAGATTTTAGCATTTCTATTTTGTATATGCATTTGTGTTGAAAGCAAATGGCATTTTTGTCATGCAGAAGTTGTTCAGTTTGGGATCAGCATTTAAAACGACTTCTTCTTAGGGATGTTTATTGTTAGTATTTAATAATCTTTTCATGAGTACATTTCATACAATTAAAATTGAGCTTTAGTACAATAAAATTATAAAGCGTACTAAGAACTAAAATTGTTACATTTTTTAACAGAGTTTAGATAAGATTATTGTGGCTGCAAGAACAATTTTTTCACTCGCGCGTGCACGAGATTACGTGATGACGACTGTTTCCTATAGACACGTGCCTTTGTTTTGGTTTTGTTCTCTTCCTGTTCAGGCATTGGTTGATGTCCGAGGGTGTGTCATTATTGGTCCCAGCTGTCTGTATTCAAGCGTGATTATGTTTGTTATTTAAAGCCCTCGTGCTGCTGTGCACTTCGCGCAGTATTGAATGAATGTATAGGTGGATACGTTTAAGTATGCTACGTACGTGTTCGCCACCTTGATGCTAAGCGGTCGTGTTTTCGTGTCCTGTTCTTGTTCCACGCCTCGAATCTAGTTTCATGTTTAAACCTCGATTATCTCTTCCAGTCTAGACCGCGCTTCATGTTTATTGACTTCAGTTTGAGGATAAAGACTTTGATCTGCGCTTGCTTCCGTATATAGTCTCATTACGTAACAGTATCCACATGAGGCTATAAAACCACATGAGGCTATAAAATCTGTAAGTGAAGAAGGCTGTATGAAGCCAAGATTAGAACATGAGGATACTACTTAAATAAAATAAAAACTCATTCCAAATCAGGTCACAAATGAATTTGATAAAAATGTATTGCTTATTCAGCCTTTAATAATGAAAAAGGATTATACAATTACTATCAGAAGTTCTTAAAATATTATATGTCATTCAGGATGGCTCAGTTATATACGACTCCTTACGTAACGTACTTACCAGTGCTCCTCACTTTCTTGCCAGCTTGGCACACGGTGTTTCTCACACATGAAACACATTCAGTGTTGGTGCAGTGATGGTCAGGAAAACACACACATTGACTTAATTCTGTCTTGCTTTGGGTTGGCGTCTGCAAATTGAGGTCTGTTCAAAAGAGAAAGGGAAAATGAAAAGAATGAAAAATCATAAAAATATCTTTTGCTTTATTCAGCATCTGTATTAATATGACAGACAGATGCATAGCCAATGCGTCTTCCCTGACCACTATTGTGTGCATATTGATGAAATCTGTCGCAGAATTTAAACTTACGGCGGTCGCACGTTGGTTGGCGTTTGCACTGAGACTTAGTAGTGTAAGCATCCTGAAATTCCCCATCTGCACAATCCTGACACACTGGATCCTCACAGGCAGAGTTTTGTATCATCCTTTTACCTTGAAGACAGTTAGTATAATATGGTTATTCTACATATCCAAACAATCATGTGAAAAAATAAGTACACCCCATGGAAATGTTTTTTTTTTTTGTACATATTTGGACAAGCAAACATTTGATCTTCTTTGAAACAGTGTCTATTAATAAAGGTGATGCACTCTATCAAATGACACATAAAACTGACATTTTGTAGAAATGGTCACAATTTAAATGAATGAAAAACAGATCAGTCTCATGGAAAAAGTAAGTACACCCCCACATTATCACACCTTCAAATCCATAAAATTAGAACCAGGTGTTCAAGATCGGGTGCCAATGATTAGAACCTGCGTAGATTATTTATTATTTATTATTTATACCCCTCTCGTATCTAGTGTCTGGTGTTCCCTTTGCTATTGAGGTGTGTGGTGTCATCATGTCAAGATCTAAAGAGTTCTGTAAGACCTTCAGAAAAAGGTTGTGGATACCCATGAGTCTGGCAAGGGATTTAAAAAAGATCTCCAAATTATTTGAAATACGTCATTCCACTGTAAGGAGAATCCTCTACAAATGGCTCAGATTTCAAACGACTGCCAATTGGTCCAGGACCGGCCGTCCCAGAGAATTCAGCCCAAGAGCAGACCAACTGATGCAAAAAGAAGTCTCCAAGAACCCCAAAAGTTCATCACAGGATCTGCTAGTAAGTCTTGCAACTGTTAGTGTCAGAGTGCATGCTTCTACAATCAGAAAGAGATTGCACAGATTTGACCTGCATGGGAGGCGTGCCAGGAAAATGCCACTGCAAGACTGTAGTTTGCCATAATGTGCTCTGGACAGACGATTCAAAGATAGAGCTGTTGTAACAGCAGACATGTTTGGCGCAGACCAAAGACAGCTTTTCAGGCCTCAGGGACTGGACAGCTTGTATTCATTGATTCAATTATGAATTCTGCATCATATTAAAGAGTGCTTGAAGATAATGTGATGCCATCTATCTGAAGTTGAAGTTGAACCAAAAGTGGATCTTTTAACAGGATAATGATCCTAAGCACACTAAAAAATCCACCAAGGAACGGCTCAAAGAGAAGAAACGCAGGGTTATGGAACGGCCGAGTCAAAGCCCGGATGGGAATCCCATTGAAATGTTGTGGGGGGATTTGAAACGTGCAGCACATACAAGAAAACCCTCAAACGTCTTGCAACTGAAAGAATACTGCATGGAAGAGTGGACAAAAATTCCAGCGAGCCTGGTGGACAATTATGCGAAACGCCTACAAGACGTTATTTCTACTAAAGGGGGCAATACTAGCTTCGGAGGCTTACTTATTTTCTTTTTTTTTTGTGTGTGTGCACGATAAAAAAAAAAGACCAGAAATTGAATCCTACCTGGCCCACATTTCTTGCAGCACTTATTATCCTTTATGTACCCCGTCTCCAAATCGCAGGACTCGGCGACAACAGACAAAACCTATAAAAAAAAAAAAGTCAAGGAGAAAACTTTGATATCATCTCATCAACATACACATATGCACTAGGACAAAATGTCATTCTTCCAGGATCAAAATTCAACATAATTCAGGGGCTTATTTATGCAGGACTATACAGTTGTTGTGTAAACAAGAGAAATGCACAAACAAGAACAAGAAACAAATACATAACACAATATATATATATATATTTCCTGTGAAACACCCCCACAAAAGCACTGAATCACTTCCTCTAACATCTAACAAGAACAGAGACGTATGCAAGTGGACTTCTCTATTCGATTCAGACCACAGTGCTTACAATAAGCTTAATTAAATCCACAGCACTGCGGAACATTGGTTGTGTGTTCCTGTAACAAGTTTTGTGTTGATTAATATATATGTTTGGGATCATTATCCTAAAGAAAGATCGATTTATGGCCAAGTCTTAACATCCTGGCAGAGGCAACCAGTGTTTGGATTAAGATATTCTCATATGTAGTAGATCTCATGGTCTTCACAAGATCCCTTTGACCATTAGGTGCAAAACAGTCCTAAAGAATCAACAATCCACCACCATATCACAGTGGATTACCTCGTGTGCTTTCCTTGTTTGCCGTCTCACTTTTCCTACCAAACACGCAGCAGGTGTGCACAGCCAAAAACCACAGCCATAAATAAACTTATTTATTATGGCCCTAAATGTGGTTAGCTTTTTTTTATACATTACATTGAAGACTCTTACTTAATTACATTTCAAAGAGAAAAAAAAAAAGCTTGCTTTTTAATTCTGGGCATTTTTATTTAGATATTCAAAATACTCATCATGAATCTTGTATAAGCCACCAGACTGCAGTGTTAGTCTTGATGATGAGCGCTAACCTTGCCTCCGCTCAGTAAACTGTTTCGACATGCTGAAGTAAGCAAAGACGTATTATAAAGAAGCATCTCCTAATGCCAGGTTAGACTAGTGTCGACTGCAGCAGATTACACAGTTAGCTAGGCAGCAAGTGATATTCTAGCAAATGGTGGTTATTTAGAAGATATTTTACATCTGATTAATTCATTAGCACGCTAGGTAGTGTTCGTCATGCATACGATCAGTATAAGTAGTGAGATTGAGTGATATTTCACACAAAATAGTGTGAAATGGTAGTAGTTGCTTTAAAATGAAAATCATCATTCGACTGTTTTAGCAGTAGTAGCAGTCGACATTTTGCAGATGAAAACACGATATTAATTTAGGTAAAAACATTTGCTTTTTTTTTTTTTTACATTTACTTAGTTTGCTAAACTTTTTAATTAAAAAAAAAACCTTAAAAATGGCAACTTTTTGACGTTTTGCTTGAGCACAGCTTTGGCTGAATACTTCCACCTTTATTTGAATAAGATTTTGCATATATTATATACAAAATTTTATATAATTTCACATAGAATCAATATTGTTTCAAACGTGAGACACTGTTGAAAATATTACTTTTTCTGTCACTTTTTAAATAAATGAATACGATATCATAAGAAGCCTAAAGTTGCCCTTACACTATTCAAAAGCAAAAATCCAGAAACACCAAGGACAAGTAGAATGACACTTCTTAGAATATCTACTTATCGGACCGGATACTTCACTGTCAAAGGAGGACACTTAGTTTCTTTACTCTGAATATCAGGAGAGATGCTTGGAATTTATGAAGCATTTTCCTCATATATTATGCTTGTAACATACATGAACATAAGCAAAAATCATTTTTGCGCAACAGGGGTGTGATCTTTAATAAAATATTTATCATGGCCCTTGACTGTACTCTGAAGGGTACTTTTTCTTTTTTTGGGGGGGACATTCCATGCCCTTGCTATCAGCCTAAAGTGTAGTATCAACTCCTCCTCACTCCACTGAAATATAGCACAGGATCAATGCAAGTATACATGATTTTTTTTCTATTCACGGATGTAGCCTAAATCACAGAGAGGAAAAAGTACTGCGAACTTATACTTAGGGTGAATATTGGTAAAGTGAGACACTTAAGCTTGAATCTCTGTATTTTAACATAGACATACAGTACTTCATTGCAATACTGAGTTCATCCTTGGGAAGTAAAGGGTAAACTGATCACGGTGTGCGACGTCACTTTCGGTCACTTCTTTTCCGTAAGTATCGTGTACTATCTGTCCACCCGTTTTCTGTACACAGGGTCGCGTGGAGCCTATCCCAGGGGACTCGAGGTGGGGGACACCGTGGACGGGGTGCCAACCCATCGCAGTATTGTGTACATCATTATTTTATACATAACTTCTTCTTTTGTTATTTTTATTAAAGCATTCACCTAGGCTAAATCCTAGGTGAGTGAAACCCTCATCAAATTACTTGAATGACTCGGATGTCCCAGTTTACCAATATACTATTGCTAAAGTGGGGCAGAAGAGGTGGGGGGTGGGGGGATGCTCCCAGTACAAACAATAGAAATATTTTCAAATGAATTCATAGATTTTTCTGCTGCACTTTTACATTGCACAGTCATGTGTGTAGCGTTTGCAAACCCTTATTCAAATCTCTGTCATTTCACTTCCCATTGATTTACAGGACGCATGCCACGCCCACCACCGAAAGTGGTGACGTCACAGACCCAGCGCGTGATCCGTTTACCCCTTCCCTTCCCAGGGATGAACTCTGAACTACAGTGCTCTATATCAGTCTTATACAGAGGCTCAAGCTTAAGTGTCCCACTTTACCAGTAGTTACCCTAAATATAATGTCTCAGTACTTTTTTCAGTCCCTGGTGATTTATAAACAAACAAACAAACAAACAAACAAACCGATATCATGTGTACTGTGCACAGTTGTTCATTTATAGATCACTTGCATTGAGCCTATGAAAATAATACAACAGCTGTGAACCAGCTAAACCGCATTAGCTTGTATGTGTGTGTGTGTGTGTGTGTGTGTGTTGCCCCCCGTACATCAACGGAAAGTCCCCAAAACTCTCAGACACCAGTGTGTACAGAAATCATAAACAACCGCAAGCCCTAGTAGCGCGCTCTCTCTCTCTCTCTCTCTCTCTCTCTCTCTCTCTCTCTCTCTCAAAACAACCGAACCGTTTAATAGCATTAATAAGAGCTAATATGGCTAATACGGGTGCTGAGGTCTGAAGCCACAGACAGATAAAGATAAACTCCACTTCAGTAGATCCTACGTCGCAAAAACGAAACCGAAAGTGCGAGAGGTCTGTCTCTGTGCACCGTCATTAACTGTAATTAAACAATACGCACCCTCTTCTATACTGTAAATATAAACAATTCGTCCTCAATAACAGCATGTGACTATTATAATTCTGAGAAACAAACCATTCAGACACTGTGCAGTCTAAATAAGTGCTAATAATAATGCTCACTAGTAAACAGGTACTTACCAAAACAATAAAAACGCTTCGAAGAAGCATCTTTGCTCTTCTTTGTGGCATTGATGTGACCTGAAAGCAGCCGAAGGTACGACGAAGGCAAACCGAGACAGTTATGAGCAAAACCCCTTTCGGTATGGTTCAGTTAAGACGTTATGGACACGCCCCTTGTTGACTCTGAAGGGGATTTCTGCACCCCTCCCTGCTGAGACCACGTGACTCTTTCCCACAACTCTCCTCATTCCCAGAAAGCAGCTCTGGTTAGGTTCTGTGTGGAGATTAGCATTTTCTTCCCCTCTGCCTGAGAATTTCTCGGCTTTCTACCTAACTACCAGAAAACATGCGGTAGATTGCGTACTGGCTCAGAGTGGCTACTCTGAATTTACACAAAGTGTGTGCATGTTGGCCCAGCAACGGACCCATCCTGGTGCGCCTACTGACCTTAGTGAAGACTGAGGAGTGGCACGGTATTCACGGTATATTCAAAGGCAGCACAATGGTATGGCGGATAGTGTTGCTACCGCACAGCTCCAGGATCTCCTGTTCAATCCTGATCTGTGGTTATTGTTTGTATATGAAGTTTCTCTCTGCATCCCAGTACACGTGTTTCCTCTGGGTTCTCAGGTTTTCTCCCACCTACCCAAAACATGCCAGGAGGTGGGCTGTCTCCTCTAGATTACTCTAAAGGTTGAAGGAGTGTGTGAATGGTGCCCAGAACTCCCAGTGTTCCTCCAAATCCACTGTGACTCTGACCTTACAGAATGAATGAATGAATGAATTAGGACTGTCACAGTATTCATGGTGTAATAATGTCACAGCTGGCATAGTGGGACAGCTGGTACAGAAGTGTTGCTGCCTCATAGGTCCCCTGTGTGTGTGGAGTTTCACATGTTCTCCCTCTTCCCAACGAGTGGGGTTTCTTCAGCTTTACTCCGGTTTTCTCTCACCTCCCCGAAACGTGCCAGCTGGTGGATCGGCTACTCTAAATTTATCCTAAGAATGAATGAGTCTATGAATGTGTGTATGCATGCTGCCTGCAATGTACTAATCCTGGTGCGTCCAGTGTTATCAGTGTTTCTCTGGATGAGGATCAGGATAGAGCACTTACTGTAGATGAATGAATGAATGATTTAGAACTGGCACAGTATTCATGGGGTTGCCATCTCCCAAAAACAGACCAGTAATTGGACTGGTTGTGCTAAATTGATGGACCTATCCAGGATGTATTCCTGCCTAGGCTTCAGATCCACTGTGAATTACTGAAGCTGGATGAATGAATAACTTCATATCATGGTATTCTGTATACCACAGTATTAGATAATAAACTGAATATTTACACTGAGCCCGAGCTCTGAGTTGACTTTTGTCAAGTTTGTGATTTAAAACTAAACTACTATTTAAAACACAAACTCTAAAATACTGTTTTAAAAATTGCGTGATTTTGCTATCTATACTATTATAGCATTCATCATGACAGTATACCATCTTAACAGTACATCTTCTCACCCATAGTTTGAATGTAATGAGTCATTAATTAAATGAAAATGTATGTGATTGTCCCTGACAGTTATGTTCCGATTTCTTTTTCTTCTTTTATTATTTTCTTTAGAACAATAACAGTTTGCCCCCAGTGTGGGTCCTAAAATGGAAAAGAATCTATAAAATAAAATGTACACCTGCTGCCTTATTCCAAATATAATGAATCAACCTACACTTGTCTGAGATTTGATTCACAGTCAGGTGAGATATACACTCATATTCAATCGCATTTACTGTAGCTACTGTTACATTTTCAATTTCAAATGGAATCTTCATCAAATTCGTTTTATTAGAGTAACTGAATAGGTACACTCAATGACAGAAAAATAAAATACAAACACACTCATGTCACTTTTTGGCATTTCATTTTCATTTGAATTATTTACTGACCCAGAATAACCCTTTAAGAGGTGAATCCCATTTTTGTTAGTGTTCTCAACAAATACTACAGCTGTAACATTTGAGTGTCAATTTTCAAGAAGCAGTTGGGGATTCCCCCATTCTGAAGAGGAAGTTGAAGCAGGCTTTATGCATCATTACTTTTACGGACACACCTAAATGGTCAAGCATGTTTTCAAGCACATAATATATTAAGGCATAAGCTTTGTATTGTCTTAATCAATCAATCAGCAAATAAATGACGTAAACAATTGTCAAATATATCGACCCGTCACATAGTCTTACATGGCTACGCTTTAATAATTAGGACAAAGAACGGCAAGAAAAAATCCTACTTCCCAAACGCAAAGCAGAATAACTTACTGTAAGAAATACATCACCATCAAATCTCTATTTGACTTCCAAATGTAAACAGAACTGGTGGGGTTTTTTCCCCCCCTTTTTTTCTACAGTTAAGTTTAACCAGAAAAAATTCCAAAGTCCCAGTCAGGTATCATGGCAAGGATTTCCAATGTAGCCACAATAGACACTTATATAAAACAATAGGTCATGGGGAATTAGAAGTGATACAAAGTGATGACATAGAACGCCTATTTTAAGTGTACTTTTTTTTATTTTACATTGTTTTTGTACTCTGAGTATCATAACGCTATAATTCCATAAATGCTTAAATTCTAATTATTTTATGTTGTAAATGTAAGTTTGATTTATGAAGACATAACATTAATAGGAAACGAAAATTCAAAGGGAAACTTCTGGACCATGATGAATAGTGAAGTTCTAATCATATATTAAATGTACATAAATACTGTTATACAGTGTTTGTTTTAAACAGCGGCACTTGGATTAACAGTAACACTGTAGTATACTGTGTATGCTATACAAATGCAACATTATGCTAATGCATTTCCTGTAAAATCCACATTTTCATTTTTCTCTCTACTCCCTCTGTGTTGCTGTCAGTAATTACTAGTTTTAAAGAGTCTAACACTGCTCTTCAATCGTCACTACAACTTAACTGTAGTCAACATATTAAAATTAACCTAGAGTATGAAAAGGACATTACAAACACTGATTCATTTTTCCCTTAAATGACTGAGAATGCATATTTAGTTCCTCTAATATATATATATATATATATACAGTGCATCCGGAAAGTTTTCACAGCGCTTCACTTTTCCCACATCTTGTTCTGTTACAGCTTTATTCCAAAATGGATTAAATTAATTATTTTCCTCAAATTCTACAAACAATACCCCATAATGACAACGTGAAAGAAGTTTGTTTGAAATCTTTGGAAATTTATTAAAGCTAAAAACCAAAAAAACACATGTACATAAGTATTCACAGCCTTTGCCATGACACTCAAAATTGAGCTCAGGTGCATCCTGTTTCCACTGATCATCCTTGAGATGTTTCTACAGCTCGATTGGAGTCCACCTGTGGTCAATTCAGTTGATTGGACATGATTTGGAAAGGCACACACCTGTCTATATAAGGTCCCACAGTTAACAATGCATGTCAGAGCACAAACCAAGCCGTGAAGTCCAAGGAATTGTCTGTAGACCTCCGAGACAGGATTGTATCGAGGCACAGGTCTGGGGAAGGGTACAGAAACATTTCTGCAGCATTGAAGATCCCAATCAGCACAGTGGCCTCCATCATCCGTAAATGGAAGAAGTCTGGAACCAGCAGGACTCTTCCTAGAGCTGATCGCTCGGCCAAACTGAGAGATCGGGGAGAAGGGCCTTAGTCGGGGAGGTGACCAAAAACCCGATGGTCACTCTGACAGAGCTCCAGCGTGTCTCTGTGGAGAGAGAACCTTCCAGAAGAATAACCATCTCTGCAGAACTCCATCAATCAGGCCTGTATGGTAGAGTGGCCAGATGGAAGCCACTCATCAGTAAAAGGTACATGACAGCCCGTCTGGAGTTTGCCAAAAGGCACCTGAAGGACTCTCAGACCAAAGTTAGAACAAAGATTGGGCTCTTTGGCCTGAATGGCAAGCATCATGTCTGGAGGAAACCAGGCACCAGTCATCACCTGGCCACTACCAAACTTCAGGGAAGCATGGTGGTGGCAGCATCATGCTGTGGGGATGTTTTTCAGCGGCAGGAACTGGGAGACTGGTCAGGATCGAGGGAAAGATGAATGCAGCAATGTACAGAGACATCCTTGATGAAAACCTGCTCCAGAGCGCAGGGTAAGGTTCTGGGGCGAAGGTTCATCTTCCAACAGGACAACGACCCTAATCACACAGCCAAGATAACAAAGGAGTGGCTACAGGACAACTCTGTGAATGTCCTTGAGTGGCCCAGCCAGAGCCCAGTCTTGAACCCGATTGAACATCTCTGGAGAGATCTGAAAATGGCTGTGCACCGACGCTCCCCATCCAACCTGATGGAGCTTGATAGGTCCTGCAAAGAAGAATGGGAGAAACTGCCCAAAAATATGTGTGCCAAGCTTGTACCATCATTCTCAAAAAGACTTGAGGCTGTAATTGGTGCCAAAAGTGCTTCAACAAAGTATTGAGCAAAGGCTGTGAATACTTATGTACATGTGCTTTTTTTGTTTTTTATATTTAATACATTTCCAAAGATTTCAAACAAACTTCTTTCATGTTGTCATTATTGGGTCTTGTTTTTAGTCTTTGGACTGGGGGAGGAAACCAGAGCACCCACAGGAAACCCCCTTAAATATGGGCAGAACATGCAAACTCCACACACACAGGCCTGTGGCAAGAATTGACCCCTTAACCCTGGCGGTGTGAGGCAAACGGGCTAACCACTAAGCCACCGTGCCCCCTAAAAAGAAAATAATAATAATAATAATTATTATTATTATTATTATTATTATTATTATTATTATTATTATTATTATTAATAATAATAATAATAATAATAATAATAATAATGGTAATAATAGTAATAATAATAATAATAATAATTTATTATTTTTTATTTATTTTTGATTTAATTAGTTTTTTTTATATTCTTATTTATATTATTATTACTTTGAGTGGGAGAGTGAATTTACTGAAAGGCTACCAGTAAAGCCAGGTAACCCTGTTCATTACATTCTTTCACAATAGGCACACATTCATTCTTCATCTTCTGAAAACAGCTCCGTTAATGTTTCTGGTCTCATCACATTGACACTAATGCATTACATTAAATGAATTATATAAATGTTTGCATCAAATATTAAACTTTAGCTACTTGGGCCCTGTCCCAAATGATGCACTTCATGTGGACTTGTGGTCTCATGGCCTTCAGATGCACGTGCTTGCAAAGTCTACGAGTCCATAGTGTGTTCCATTTATGATTTTAGTGCTTGCGAGGGTTCTCGAGAGCTCCCCCTTTGTGCCCTTGATGTGGTCTTCGTTGAAGTCTACACTGCTACAGTTTCACAGCAGTCCATCACCCAACAGTCCTTGAAACAGACCAATCAGAAAGCAGAGGAGGAGTTTTGTAGATGGGGAAGTGGAGGAGGAGCCAACATGACAGAGAAGAGAATTTTTATGTGTAAGTTTTTGTTTTTCATTTGATTGGAAATCTCAAACATTTTGACATTGACAAGCGCTGCTACACCGCGGCGGCAGACCACCCTGAATATATTGGGCGGGACAATTTGGCCATATCTGATTACTATGGGGGACGTGTCCCCTCAATGTCTATGGTGGTTACGGCCCTGGTTCTGAGAAGAACGTCCAGTCCAGTACTACCCAGTACTAAGGAGGCTCAATTATCTGGACAGTGCAAGACCTTAACCTGTTAATTTGACCTATGGTTAACATCCTCAGACTAACAGACACGTTGAGAGAGCCAACCAAGAAACTGGCTGGCTTCTTAACACTTTATACCACGATCACCCAGAGTAATAATCACAGCTCCTCCTGTGGGCTGAATATGCCTAAAGACCATTCAGGAGTAGAAAACAAACCTCATGCCACATTCAGAACAATCCAACAAACCAACAAAGTATTTTACAAGCTACAACAACGCCAGGTTATTACTGCATATTCCCTAGCATTGTGTTTTTCTTCTCAATCCTGTTATCCCCCTCGTCTTCCACTGCTAATCATACAAAGAACATCAGCAAATTCTCTAAGGTTCATCCGTGACTGTCATTGTCAAATTCCAGTCCCTCAGTGACTATTTGCATTTCCTACTGCACCTGTATTCTAGAATGATTTATAATCTCAGAATCTGAAGTTACCCAGAAGAGGATGGATTCCAGTTTCTCTCTAGGTTTCAGTCTCATATTGACTCAGGGAATTTTTCGTTGCCGTTTGCTTTGTGACATCTTTGTGTTAAAAGTGCTGTAAAAAATAAAATTGAATTGGACAAAAAAAGTATATGCTGCTATTCCTTCAGAAAAAATGACTATATAAAGATATTTTCGACAAATTATTCTGTATTTTTGGTCTTGGCATAATTGAAAAAATAAAGAAATGAAAAAATTTATTTTGGTACAAACATTAAGGGGGTTACACATCACATACAGATATTTTCCCACTTCCCAGTGTATGAAGGAACAGTGTCTCGGGTGTTATTGTGCTCTACCATCATGCCTTATCGATTTGTTTGTTATCTTCTAAACAAAACTACTACAATTCAACTGTCCAAAAACTGAGAGCATTGTACTTATAATGCTTGGAAATGGGAGCACTAGCCTATGTATAAATGGTTTTGTGGGCAGTAGTGGCTGAATGGTTAAGGCTCTGGGTTACTGATCAGAAGGTTGAGGGTCAAGCCCTGGCACCGTCAAGCTTGAGCAAGGCCCTTAACCCTCTCTGCAGGGGTGCTGTATCATGGCTGACCTTGTGCTCTGACCCCAGCTTCCAAACAAGATGGGATATGTGAAAAAAGAATTTCAATATGCTGTAATGTATATGTGACAAATAACAGCTTCTTTTTCCTGATGTACATGTTAATTATCATAGAAATACTGTATCAATGATAGTCCACTGTGACTGTCACTGTGATGATGTTCAGAGACAAAAAAACCCAACATTTTTAGTATGGTTGTTCAGTAATCATTTTTTATTTTTAACAACAACAACAACAACAACAACAACAACAACAACAACAACAATGATAATGATAATAATGTGATTAGCACGTTTGCCTGATTGGTAAATGTTTTTAATGACTTTGCAAACCAGAAAATGTAGCTTATATGGATATTGCTTATGTTAATATGATTCAATTTCTATTAGTATATCACTACACCAATCAAAACAAAGGGCATTGAGCAAAAGAGAGAGAAAATGTAGTGCAACAGCGCCATCTTATTGACACAATGAGCAACAAAAAATAAAAATCAAATCAAATAAATAAAATAGGACATTTTAAGAGACTTTCTCTGTTCTCTACTACTACAACAGTAATATTCTAACATACGAGACTCTGTTAGATATCTGATTAGATTTATTCAGATTTATTTTAAGATTCTACTTATCCTTATTTTTAATCATAGTGTTTCTTTTAAAATGGAACACAAATCCAACACAAAATGTAACACATCGGGTTCATTTCCAGACCCAAATGCACTACATCAGTGTGATATCCAAACATGTAAACATGTGCAAATTGTGCTGTAGAATTGAATAAGTATATAGTTTTCTTGGTGGTAGAGAATGAGCAAAAAAATATGCATGTATGCAAGGATTTTGAAGACTGAATGTGTTTACTTAACGTATTTTGTGCACGTGCATTTACATTTTGGTCCATACAGAGCACTGTTATGCTAACTATGTGAAAATATTTGAAAAAATTGAATTTATTTATGATGTCACACTCCACAGTAGTGATTAATGGCTCATATGAAAGTACACACTCAGGGCTTTAAGAACATGCAGTCTTTCTTTCTTTCTTTTTATTTTTATTATTATTTTTTTTTTACCTTATTTTAAAAATCAATAATTTAATTGTGGCAGTTGCATACAGTGTTTTACTGTAAAAACACTTTAGTTGTGCTGTTTGTTTTATCTCTGTACCAATGTTATTGTGGAGACGTGTGAATTGCTTGCCCAGACGCTGGCTCACACCCCTCCCCTTTCTCATCACCCTGCTCACCAGCAGCTAAACACAGGGTGCTTCTCATTTCTTATTCATGCATCCTTGTTTCTTTTCATCACTTCCTTTCCTTGCGTCTTAGCTCCACCCCCTTAGGATGCGAGGGAAGGATGCAAGGGTGAGATGCGAGGAGAGAAGCATGGAAGCGAGTCGAATGGAATATCCTCGCTCTCTCAAACGTCACTTCACAGCGACATCAATTAATGATGTTCAGCTGGATGACCTCACTGCGCTTCAGGGATCTCCCTTTATGTTGTTGGAGTTTGGTTAATAACAACATTCTTAATAAAGCAAAATGCACTGATAGTATGTGAAATGTCTGGGTTATTCAACAATGAATTAGTGAACAATGCATCATTTATCGCATCTTTTGTGCAGCTTTGCATATCCAAACATGTAAGGATCAATTAATTACAATACTCATTGTAATAATATAATTATTTAATTATATTTCACACTAAATTCCATCACATCATCAAAGGACTTTTTGTTGAGAGTGTGGTAGATGTAAAGGAGGAGGGGAATTTATACGTGCCTCAGCTTTTTCGACAAGAAACACTTCCACATAGAATACACCTGTTTATCCTCACTCCTAGAGCCTCTGGAAGATTCCTCACGTCCTCGAGATGCAATTAGAGAATCGATATGTCCTTCAAGATGTCTAACTTCGTTTGATTTCCGGTTCACGGGCTGGAGGACAGAGGCAGAGGAGCGAGGAAACGAGGAAGCATCAATTTGAGTATTGAGAGGCACCCACATAGTCATGATACTCTACACACAGAAACCCAACAGTGTCCTGATTAATATTATAATAAAATAAAATAATTAATTTGTTTATACTTATGTCCAATATGTCAAATTCCATTCTATCCATTAAAGGTATGAAGGTACAAAAGATGTATCCAGCAACAAGGAAGGGTACAAGTTATCATGCTACTAGATTTCTGAGAGTGTAGTTTTAATCAGGTTCAATGTATCTGACATAAAAAAAACAAACCAATGTTTACAGTGATTTGCATTCATATGTGCTGAAAATTTCATATGTGACACCTTACCCAAAGATGGAAAAAAAACAACACACTTAACTGTCTATAATATTTCCATACTGAAATAACAAATTAAAAATAATAACTACAAAATATGAGTCTGAGTCTTCATTCTTTCATTATGTTGGCTTGAGAAGGACAACATACTGTTTTGCTTTATAAGCTTCTACTTCTTCTTCTTCTTTTCTTCTTCTTCTTCTTCTTCTTCTTTTCTTCTTCTTATTATTCTGAGACCCCCAAAATTTAATTGCTACTCCTCCCAGAGCTTTCCACCTACCCGCACCAAACTCGGCACAGACCTGACTCGAGTTGCTATGACTTTTCTAAGTGATCGGTATTCCGGAATTCTGGTACAGAAGCTCAAAGTGGCCAAAATTCCCATTGACTTGCATTAAAAATTTCTGACTGATATAACTCCTATAAGCTCTCAAGCTATTTCCACCAAACTCAGCACAGTCCTTCAGGCTGATCACACTGGTCATCTCTCCAAACTGATCGGACTTCCGGTATTCCTGTTGCTGACGTTGAAAATTCCCAAACACTTCCATTCACTTACATTGAATGCAACCTGGCTCCAACTGTCAAAACTCACACACACCTGAGTGCACACGGCCTGAAGCCTAAACGTACTGGGACGTCATCTAGCTCCAAAAGTATTGGGAAGCCGCCAAGCTCCAAAAGCATTGGGACACGGCCTATCTCCAAAAGTATTGGGACACTGTCTAGCTCTAAAAGTATTGGACCACTGCCAAGCTCTAAAAGCATCGGGACGCCACCTTAGCTCCAAAAGTATTGGGATGCCACCTAGCTCCAAAAGTATTGGAACACTGTCTAGCTGATGTCTTGCTTTCTCAAGCCACATTAGTGGTTAGCACGTTCGCCTCACACCTCCAGGGTCGGGGGTTCGATTCCCACCGCGGCCCTGTGTGTGTGGAGTTTGCATGTTATCCCTGTGCTGTGGGGTTTCCTCCGGGTACTCCGGTTTCTTCCCCCAATCCAAAGACATGCGTGGTATGTCTAAAGTGTCCGTAGTGTGTGAGTGTGTATGTGATTGTGCCCTGTGATGGATTGGCACCCTGTCCAGGGTGTACCCTGCCTTGTGCCCGATGCTCCCTGGGATAGACTCGAGGTTCCCCGTGACCCTGAAAAAGGATAAGCAGAAGATGGATGGATGTCTCATGCCTAAGAAATGTAAGAAACAGTGAGAAATGTAAAAACATGCCCTACACCATCACCAGGACAAATTAGGATTTGTTAAAAAACAAACAAACAACAACCGCCGAGTGCATTTACTTTATTTCCATTATTTTGCCAGAAAAGCAGATATACTTTTTCCTCTTTTCTCCCCACAACGAGATTTTATCCTACATGCGAATTATATAGAACCTAGGCTACTACCTCACACAGAGTACTGTGTAGTAGGCGGTATTATAGGCTATAGCTGTGCGGAAAAGCCCTGTGCGGGAGTTAATTCACACCTCGCTTCCTCTACAGTTACGTTGGACGTTGCAGAAGGAAGCAAAACAAATCAACTTATCGGGTTGTCTAAAAGACATCAACCCTGTCTTACTCGTGGTACCGCCTGCAGTGATTTCCGAGAGCATGACTAGCACAAAGATGCTGGAATTCCCTCAGGTAAACCGCGTCTAATTACTGATACAGAACAACAATAATAATGACTCCTTTCGGAAGTTTGTCTTTATTCTGTGTGACTGTAGGACATTTTAGTAATAGTTACGACAGGAAATGAAAGGAAATGTATCTCATGGATTGATTTCACTAGACTATACTATACTCTGTTTATTTAACAGCATGCGCAATATTGTTTGGAGTGAGCCTAAGAGTGCGCATGCGCGCTCAAGGGTCTATAAACTCAATATGAAATGAAGTCTGAAATACAGCCGTTAAGTCTAGTTTTAGGTTTATTTTAAATGCGGTTTGTTTGAAATGTGTTTGTTCTGTCACAGCAGTTGTATACAGTGTAAGAGGAACTTATAAAATTCAACAAATCATTGTTGTCCTTAATGTACTTGCAGTTCCTGTTCAAGTTTATTGAGCACATAACTGGGAGTAGAACCACTGATAGAAAGACATCTTTACAAGAGATGGCCCTTATTATCTCTATTGTATGCACTTAGAGCAAAAGGAAATAAAAGGGTGAATAAAAGTTGCTTAAGTCCACTGTCTCTAAGCTTTTTTTTTTCTTCTGAGAGAAACCACCCTCTGATCTCACATACTTGAGTGTTTATTAGAAACACACACTGTTCTCAGACCTGCCACTTTAATGATTTTTTAATGAAGTTTACTAAAAGTATAGTACTGCATATATATATATATATATATATATATATATATATATATATATATATATATATATATATATATATATATATATATATATATATATATATATATATATATATATATATATATATATATATATAGGCTACAGTTTACTTTTGTTACACTGTCATGTATATGTATTATTGTGTATTCTAGTTTAAGTACTAGTGCAATAGAATACTTTTTATTCTAGTATTTCTTTCAAGATAAGTGCACTAGATGCGAAATATTCTATAAGTATTTTAGTTCTAGATGTAGTGATATATAAGGGTATAAAATACACATATATAAGTATGCAAAATACACAGCTCTCACATGAAATTTATATTCCAGTAATATGTAATATGTTACTAATAATATTTATTTATTTATTTATTTTTTAAAAAAATTTTTTTTACACAAGCTTTTATAATTGTATGTGGAGAAGAGATTTCAATTAGGTTTTACTCATATAATTTGAATCTATTTTACTGTGTCGCTTGTCACCTGAAATTTGGATTATAACTTGTCTCAACAAACTAATCAGTGTTTTTTTTATGCATCAGATGACAGCAGTAATAAAGCATTTGTTCAAAGTTCAGGAGATTGTGTTCACGTCCTGATGACGCCAAGCGTGGCTTTTGTCATTTTTTCCTTAAAGACTTTTAACAATTACATGTATGACAGTTTTTGATACCTTATCGCAACAAAGGTCAGAATCCCCATGAAATCCCTTGAGATATCAAAGAGAAACTTTTAAGCAAAGAAATGTTCCTCATACTGTATAAGCCTTCCATTTCTGTACTTGTAATTATTAGCACTTCTCATGTCTTGGCATTTCTCATCTTCACTGTAAAACAAAATGAAACAGAGCTTTTTCATCTCTCTGACCCTATATTTGAGCACAACGTGTTAATGAGTTACAGTGTGGATTGGACTATTTCGTGCAGCCCTCACCGTTTGTTGCATTTTGTAGCTTAGTAATGAGATGCAGCTGAAAATTATGCACAAGGTGAAGAGTGGAGAGCTGAGCATCGACGACGCGCTGGACCAGGCCAGAAGAGACCAACTGCAGCTGCTCCAGAGGAACTTCGATTTAGAGGTGTGGTGGCAAGAGCTATAAATATATATCTATAGAAAATTGTTTGAAACTCAAAGCTCTGAAGGAAAAGCACTAGACAAGTTTGTGCTTTCGCTTCTTTAACTTAAGACAGAAATACACTCAGCATGAAGGTGAAGTTGGAAGCGTTGCAGCTTCTCAGCTCCAGGATCCCTGGTTTGATCCTGAACGTGATTTACTGTCTGTATGCAGTTTCTGTGCATATCCTCCCAGTGTGGGTTTCCTCTTGGTTATCTGGTTTCCTCCTACCTCCTAAAATCATGCCAGTAGGTGAACTGGCTAAGGTAAATTGCCCATAATGTGGGAATGTGTCTGCATGGCGTCCTGTGATGGACTTGCGTCTCATCCAGGATGTATTCCCACTTCACTACCACTGTGACCCTGACCAGGATAATCTTATTGAAGATGAATTAATTCACACACCAGGTTGGTGTCATATAGAGTAGGGTACACATGTATGTAAATGACTTGCTTTCATGCTTATAGTAATGTTTATAATGAAATAGAGGTATTTTACTATGTATTATAATGAGCCATTTTATTCCAGTAATGAACAGTTTCATCTAGTTAACTGTCCGATTATTATTCAGTCATCTTAAAGCATATTATTCACTAATTATGCTGAAACATATGGCAAGTGTAAATACTTTAAGAGTGCGAGGAATGTCTAGACTCGACAATGGGTCCTGAGACTTTAAGGAGTTAGTGCCAGTTGGAAAAAATTAGCCTCAAACCTGCCTTGCAGTCCTTCAGGTCTGAGGCTTCTCAAAGATTGCACCGATCATAACCATTGTCTCTTCAAGCACAGGGATTTTACTTAATTTGGTACAAGAATTTGAGAACCAAATGTTACGCGTTCAAAAAAATTAGCTAAATTGGGTGTGTTGAATTCTCAAAGAAATTTATGTCAGTTTGTGATGTTAAGACATTTGTTTATGTGGAATTTTATGAATTCACTGGAATGCTTCCCATAAGGAACTAAAGAAACTGGCTAGCCTGCTTTTCAAGGGACTTGCCCAGCTACAACTGGAACCAATCACATGCAGTCACTGTAGAATACTCCACCTTTCTTTTTTCTAAAACACGTTTGTTGACAGAAGAGGAAGTTTTTTTTTTTTTTTATAGCCATAGTAATAATTGTTTTGTCTGTTATTCATTGTTCTATTGCAGGAAAAACAAGCCTCGCAGTACAACTTCAGTGTGCACAAATATAATTCTTACATATGGCAAAAAAGGGTATTCCAGGTATGAAACAAACCACACACATATTTATTGTTTTATTGTGATGTAAAGAGAGAATACCTGTAGACAAGTAAAAACAAAAACAAATAAAAACCACACAAAAACAATGAACAAAAAACAATGTATACTTTATGCCAAAAGTTTGTGGACACCTGACCATCATACCTATATGCGCATTTTTGAACATCCCATTCCAGATTGAGTCTCGCTTCGCTGTTATAATAACCTCCACGCTTCTGAAAGGCTTTCCACTAGATCTTGGAACGTAGTTGTGGGGATTTGCTCATTCAAACACATGAGCATTATATATAGGCCTGGGGTGCAGTCGGCATCCCAGAAGTGTTCAGTGGGGTTGAGGTCAGGGCTCTGTGCAGGCCATTTGAGTTCTTCATGGACCTTGCTTTGTGCACAGGGATATTATCATGCTGGAACATGTTTGGGCCTTTTAGTTCCTGTGAAAGGGCATTGTAATTCTACAGCATACAAGACATCCTGGACAATTGTATGCTTCAAACTTTGTGGCAACAGTTTAGTGAAGACCCACATATGGGTGTGATGGTCAGTTGTCTACAAATGTATATAGTGTATGTTTGTAAGTTGGAAAGGGGGTTTGTAATTTCAGCTGTCCTTACTGCTTATCACAGTGAAATTCTTTAAAGTGTCATCATTGCATTAGAGGAATGTTTGTCTCCTCAGATTGATTTCAGCACAAAGATGGTTTGCAGTATTGAGAAAGGCATTGTGAAGAGGCAGTTTTCTTTTGAGGCCATTAAAAACTGCCATGATGCTGCAGGGACCAGGTTCACAGTGTTGTTCAAGGACCACCATGAATACGAGCTGGAGGCTATGTCTCCACAGGACAAGCAAAAAGTGAGTTTGAACATTTTGGACGCTGCAACGACATTGGCTGACCAATACTAATGCCAAACCAATGGTTCTCTGTCCCAACCCTGTACAATGTCTGCTATCGATTATTATTATTATTAGATAATTATTAGATTATTCGCTAATTTAAAGTCTCCGTGAAGTGCCTTTAAACTGGTGCAGCGCTATTTGATGTGTCGACGTAATTTCGACCGTAATCTCGACTTCGACAAGAAGTCATGGTGAGACATGTCAGGTGGCTCCTCCCCCTTTTTAAGTAGACAATAGCGTTTAGCTTATCTCACAGCCTGGGCTAAGCTGTACTTGACATGTAGTACCATCCATTGGTACCGTGGATTTTTATAATGTTTGGGGTGGGACACTTCCGATTCTATAGAGCATTTGATTGGACAGAAAATCTGATGAGAAGCTGAAGTGCAGAATGATGTCATCAAAATCGTTGATCCGTATTGGTGGTAGAGAGACTGTACATTTTTAATGCATGTGTCTTCTAAATGCGAATTTTGTCATTGTTTTGGAGCACACTAGCTTATAGATAACCTTTAGGGTAACATATTTATACTAAAAGCCACAATACTTCAATTTTGATTTCATAGGGACTTTAAGGATGGGATCCTCAGGCTTGGGACTGGGAACCACTGTACGACAATTTCTATTTCAGTTCCTTTCACTACATCATTCCAGTGCCCTCCACTGATATTGGCACCCTTGGTAAATATGAGCAAAGAATATATATATATATATATATAAAGCTCTCTATTCTGTGAGTCTCGGAGATTCTATCTCTTGCCACGCTTTCTGTCTTGGACTTTCCCCAAAAGATCAAAAGGTTACACAAGAAAAACAATTTTCACAGCCTTCTTTGCTCATATTTACCAAGGGTGCCAAGATTAGTGGAGTGCACTGTACGTAAACATTTATAGCTATAAAACATAGAAGCTTAATTAATTATGAAAGTCAGCAGTTTATTATTATTATGTCATCTGTCAATATGTGCTGTAGAGATTTAACCAAATATGAATACATTATTCAGAATGAACAGATAATATGTTCTAAACAGATACAAATACAGATACGAATAAGAGGTGTCTCCTTTCTAGAAAACGTGCTAGAAACGTCCACAGGGCATCTGGTCGAGACTTAATTTTTTTCATCATGATTGGGCTCATGCTGGACTTGACAAAAAAGTTGTGAAAGTGAGAGGGGAGTTTTTTTTCCCCTGCATTCATGCATGAGCGTGCAGTCATTTCGGAAAATCGAACCAAGTACATTAGTTAGAATATATTGCTGGCAGGTACAAAACAATTACAACGTGAGAAAACAGCCCAGTGCAAATCTCTAGTCAAAACCACTTATGAACTTGTAAGATATAGCTGATGCCTATGAACTGTCAGAGCCATAATTCACAGAGCATGCTGAAAGTAATTACCTTTCTACCTTGGGTCCCCCCCCCCCCCCCCCCAGTGTTTTCCAGGAGCATTGTGGAATGATTCCTTAAAATAAACAGATACAGATAGTGGAATTATTACCCCTCTCACCCCTCCACCTCCCCAACCCCCAACTTGTTTTCAAGTAAATAGTTTCCTTATATATACAGTACATCTAACATTCAAGTATGTCTGCTCTCTTTAGATCATGGAACTGATCAATCAAATTATCTACAGGAATATCCAACCTGCAGACATTTATGAGAAGCCCGAAGAGCCATCGGTGTCCCCGAAAAGACTTCATGAGGGCCAGCTGCTTCTGCAGCGAGGAGGGCTAGCATCGTTCAAATGGAAGAAGTATGCACATGTTTAGCTTCATTAATTCTTTTCTAATTTAGTATCATTAATCAGCTCGCTGGTTTCGCAGCTTTATTCACACTTAAAAAAATCTAAAATTACTATTATCTGGTGCTTTAAGTAGTAGAAATAAACTTATGACCAGCTAGTTATTCTAAGTATAATAATGTTCACACAGTCCTAGACTCAACCCTTGAGGGACACCACATGATAACTGAGTCACTGTAGAAGAAAAACTCCCTAATTTCACAGTGAATGTCCTATCTTTTAGAAAGGAGGCGAATCACTGAAGGGCCATACCCTGGATACATCCAACCATACACTTGAGACGATTGAGAAGCCTATTATGGTCGATACGGTAGAATGCAGCACGGATAGCTGATAAAACTAAGGCAACATGTGAACCAGAAGCCATGGAGATTAAAATATCACTGGTGACCTTCAGCAATGCAGATTTGGTGCTGTGCAAAGATCTAAAGCCAGACTGAAATGTATCTCAAATGTTAAATGTATTTAGATAGTAGTAGGGCAAGACAGTTCTCTCCAGAATCTTTGAAATAAGGCAGTTCAGAGATTGGCCTATAATTATTGTGTAATTCCGGATCAAAAAAAAAAAAAAAAAGATTTTAATTGTAGATGTCATACTGTCATGTCAGGAGAGGCGGAGACGGATGCAAGTGCAGATAGCTTTAATACAAACACCACCAAACACAAAACACGAACTTAGAACTAGTGGCATAAATACAAAGGCTAGGAATAAACATCAAACAATGACCATAAACACAGCAGCAGAGACAACAGTAAAGAAAGATAAACCGCAAGACAAGGAGTGCGGTGCAAACTGTGGCGAATATCCACATAAGTGTTCGTAAACATGAATGTGCAGATGGTCATGTGACCATGATACAGTGAGATGCAGTGGCTGCTGGGAACTGTAGTCCAGAGTTTCCTTTTCTGATATTACCTGACACATACTGCAGGTAATAGTTGTAAAAAAACGCCTTTATAATGGAAACACTTATTTGCATAAGTATTCAGCCACCTTGCTGGTTTAGGCGTGTTCTCTAACAAACCTCCAGGTGTATTTACATGGAGATGACACGACACTTAATTGCATACACTCGGACTCCGTTTAACTAATTATGAATACTTATGCAGTCATATATGCAGTCACAAATTTTGATATTTATTTGTAAATAATTGAGCAAATTTTGTGTTTGTTTTAGCCTTACTTCAGAATGACGGGCTATTTTGTGTAGATTCCTGACACATAATTCCGGTTCAGTCTATTTCAGTTTCAGGTTATAACACTGGAAACTGTGGAAAAATTCAAGCAAGTTATGCACTAATGCAAGGCGCTGTAACTGTGAAAATTATGGAAAAAGATAACGCCTACACTATTTAAACACGGTCAACTATCAGATATAGTCCAAGGTGTACAAAATGAAGTAAAAAAAAAAAAAAGGCCAGGTGAATACTTTTGTGTTAAGAAAGAAATGACTAGAGAATGCAAAGGGAAATTACAATACTTTGCCACACAAGGGAAATGAAAAACATGAGGTATCTACACAAGGAACTAAATAACTTGTAAAGGAGAAACAGGTATAGGTAATAATGAGTAATGGTTTCGCTAATGATACTGACCGTTTTAAAGTGGGAGTGTCTACAAAGCATGACGCTGAGATGGTATAATAATGATTGGCTAATGATATGATATTAATCCATTGTTAAAGCTCTCGAATGAGGAGCAGTTTCATAAGCAGAGAGCAGGTTCGGTAATATTTGATATATATGCTGATATTTGATAGGTGGTTAAGAAGTTGGGCTACTGCTCGTAAGGTTGTGAGTTCAAATCCCAGCACTGCGAAGCTGCTACTGTTGGGACCTTGAGCAAGGCCCTTAACCCTCGACTGCTTGGATATATAAAAAATGCAAGTTGCTCTGGATAAGGGCGTCTACCAAATGTAAATATATATTTATGAGCTGTGAATGTTCTGGAATTTTATGTGATTCGGTATTAATATTTTGTTGGCCAGGTATGAGGCATATCTCTATACAGGACACATGACCCTGCTCTCGACAGGACATTGCCAGTACGAGGATGAGGCAGATGTTCCCATGTCCTCCAACCTGCCAGTCATCATTCACTTCTCCGATGGCACTGCCAGTGTAGAGAGCCACTGCAGCTGTGACTCTCTGTTTATGCTACTCACTAACAAGAATGAGTTCAAGTGAGTTTTATAGATCTTAGTTAAAATCTTCACGAAGCTTACTCGATATGATGTTTTGTTTTTTTTGTTCACTTCAGCTCAGGATATGCTATTAAGTGACTTCTGGAAATGATAAAGGAAAATCTGATTTCTGTTATCTCTTCTAGTTTCCGGATTCCAGTAAATGGACAGATGAGTACAGAGGTCATTAGGAGCGAACGGGATGCCTGGGTTAAAGCTATTAACAAGTTGTGCATGGACTGGAAATGCAGATCTCGGTCTGAGCATGTGTATGAAGAACTCTGTGAATCTGCCAAGATTGTAGAAACCATTAAAGAGTGTCAGTCTGAAGGTAAGAGAGAACCAGAGGCTGAGACTGACAGGATGCAGAACAATTGTGGGTCAGTTTTAACGCCACTGCAGCCAAGACCCTGTGTACCTGTTCCATTGCCGGGGCCAGTGCTCGAACCGGTGTGCCATCCTGCCCTGGGGCCAGAAGATGTGCCTGACTCAAGGTTACCATCCACACCAGTGAAAATGCCAGAGCCAGAGCCAGTGCCACAACTTGGAACCGTGACATCACCAGTGTCTACTTCAGCCCTGACGCCTGCTCCACCCCTACCACCTCCTATGCCCAAGAAGAGCAAGCCACAAACACTGACACAGAGAACCAAGGTCTTTCACTGGGACGTCATTACACAAGACAAGGTATTGTATTTTCAGTATTGTGCTAAAGGCATATGTATCAATATTCTGTAATGCAAAAACGTACCCAAAAGTAATGAAATGAAACGTTTCTACATATAACAAACACGGTAAAGAAAGTTAAATAGTAAAAATGTAAATCATATATTTGGTGTGTAAACTGTATCAGTTCTCTTAGTTCTACAGTGGTGCTTGAAAGTTTGTGAAACCTTTAGAATTTTCTATACATCTGCATAAATATGACCTAATAAGTCCTAAAAATAGATAAAGAGAACCCAATTACACAAATGAGACACAAATATTATACTTGGTCATTTATTTATTGAGGAAAATGATCCAATGTAACATATCTGTGAACCTCTAGGAGTAGCAGTTAATTGAAGGTGAAATTAGAGTCAGTTGTTTTCAGTCAATGGGATGGCAATCAGGTGTGAGTGAGTTTTATTTATAAGAACAGGGATCTATCAAAGTTTGATCTTCTCAACAATTGTTAGTAGAAGTCTATCATAGCATTTCTAAACGCACATCAGGCAGGAAAATATTAAAAAATGATCCCTAAAGAGTTTTGGACTCCAGATAGATCAACAAAGATCACTCCAAGAGAAAGACATGTAATAAGGTTACAAAGGAACCCAGAGTAACTTCTAATTAATTAAAGGCGTCTCTCTCATTTGTTAATGTTAATGTTCATGAGTCCACCCTCAGGAGAACACTCAACAACAATGGTGTGAATGCCAGGGTCACAAGGACAAAGCCACTGCTCTCCTAAAAGAATAATGCTTCCACTCTGCAGTTTGCTCAAGATCACATAGACAATCCAGAAAGCTATTGGAAAAGATGTTTTGTAGAGAGTTGAGACCAAAATAGAACTTTCTGGTTTAAATGAGAAGCGTTATGTTTGTTAAAAGGAAAATACTGCATTCCAGCATGAGAACCTTATCCCATCTGTGCAATATGGTGGGGTTAGTATCATGGTTTGGGCCTGTTTTGATGCATCTGGGCCAGGATGATTTCCGTCATCAATGGAACAATGAATTCTGAATCATACCGGCGAATTTTAAAGGAAAATGTCAGGACATCTGCCCATGCTCTGAATCTGAAGAGAAAGTGGGTCATGCAGCAAGACAACGATTCTAAACACACGAGTCGTTCTACCAAAGAACGGTTAAAGAAGAGTAAAGTGAATGTTTTGGAACGGCCAAGTCAAAGTCCTGACTTTAATTAAATAGGAATGTTGTGGAAGAACCTGAAGCAAGCAGTTCATGTGAGGAAACACACCGACATCCCAGAGTTGAAGCTGTTCTGTACCGAGGAACGGGCTGAAACTCCTCCAAGCCGATGTGCAGGACTGATCAACAGTTAACGGAAATGTTTAGTTACAGTTATTACTGCACAAGAGGATCACACCGGATACTGAATGCAAAGGTTCACATACTTTTTCCACTCGCAGATATGTAATATTGGACGATTTTCCTCAATAAATAAGTGACCACGTATAATATGTTTGTCTCATCTGTCTAATTAGGTTCTCTTTATCTACTTTGAGTGCTTGTGTGAAAATGTGATGATGTTTTAGCTCTGATGATGTTACAGTCTTTCAAGCACCACTGTACATCCTTTTGTTGCGGACCACCAGGACGGTTTTCTTACGAACTGGTAGAGTACTCCCATTTACTTGTACCCTTACCGAGTACCAAAAGCAGTGTATGGCAGTAGCCATAATCCCATGCTGGGTAGCTTATAAAAGGTTCATACTACTTCACAATCATTCCCATTCTGGTCTTGTCTAGGAGTTGAAGAAGGGGATCCAAGATGCATTCTAACCTTTATTTCTTGCTGATTCTGTTATTGTTAAATCTCAAACGTCAAAGGACTGTGCATCGATGCAAACCTTGAACGAGCATTATTTTAGTGTGTAGAAATTAGAAATTGAGTTGATGAGAGTTGATGAGAATGGCCAGCGGACGAGTGTGACGTAGTGTCCCAACAGTAGCCTTATTTAACAGGCGTACCCATGTGGGGTCACGATCACAATGTGATTGCTTTGCTGTTACTCTGCAAGGAAACAAGCAAGCAGCAATACTCCACTAATTCCAAAGGATGTTGCCCTGATGATCCAGTTGTAGAACCATGGTCACATGTACACATACATGCACCTCATGGTACATAAGGTTTTATAGGAAAATCGCTTGCTAGGTTGTTTCAAGAATTCTTGAAAACTTGCTCCAAAATTGTGCAGATTTTGACTGTTGCACTTGCTTCAGTAGTACATAGATGGGTTTTGTTGGTGTTCATCTGAATGGTGACCTGTGACATAATGTAAATGCAAAAATTAGAAACATTTTTTTTTTCAGAAATCTGAAATGGGATTTAAAAAAATTTTTTTTTCCGGCTGCTACATTAACATAGAAGTCTTCAGCAGAGTACTGTGTATTGTTTTGGATACTCATACAACAGAATATAATGTGAGAACATAATAAACATAACATCATGCTACACTGCAGAGTTTACATTGACCTCTTATAGATTTAGAATTAAAAATGATTCATAGTCCTGATTACAAACTGGCCCATTTTTGAACAGAACGCAACATATATTATGTATCCCACCATGACCGAATGCTTTGTATTTTCCCTGAGCTCATATATTCAGGGCAGAGTGTGTGAACTGTGATTCGGATCGTTCATGCCTATGGTTTATTTATTGCAGGTTCCTGTGGGGAAAATGAAGATATTGACTGTTTTTGCTGCTGTTACAGATTGCGAAGTCATTGTGGGCGCGCGGAAGTCCTCGAGAAATTGAAATCGACACATCGCGTCTATATGAGCAATTTGGAGTCAAAGACTTGGGGCACTTTTCTAACACGGAGTCCAGTAATCATGTTGAAATCCTGCTGAATCCGAAAATCGCGCACAATTTCAGTGAGTATTGGAATTACCACAAAAAACACCTTAGAACACCACAAAGAGAGGTGACTATATATATATATGTATGTATATATTGTAATTAAAACGATCATTGACTTTAAGCATAAGTGAATGTAAATACATCATATAGTTTAATATTATATGCGTGCATTTATTGGCACCTTTTAAGAGAACGGCAAATGCGACTGTAAGTACAAAATTAGACATCATGGTTGAAATTCTCCACTTTAACAAGTGGATAAACTATGTACCCTTCCTCTAGCAATTATAGAAATATTTTCATTAGAATGTCTTTTTGTTATATCATGTTCCCACGGGAAGACACCTGATACCTGTTGTAAAATATGGTGGTTAATCATTGACTTGAGCCCTGTTGAACTCCTGTGGTCTGAAAAGGGAAGTCCGCATTCATAAACCTAAGAATACAAAGAACTGTGAAATGTTCTGCATGGAGTCTCTAACCATGTTAGACATTACAGGAAGACGCTCAGGGCGAATGGCTCTTTCTTTGCAAGGCTTCATCCTTGTTTAAGCTTAAAATATCGCTCATTCCATTCATTTCATCTGTTGCGTATTTGAATAAAATGTGCCAATAATTCAGAAGTTGACAGTATATCCTTGCATAACACTTTAAATGAGATTCCATGAAGCTGCACTGAGTCTTGGTCTTTAATTTAGGCATTAATAATCTTCACCATCGATTAGTTCTAATGCCTGGGAATTGGGAGGATGGCCCGCATTGTATTTTTGGTTTGGTGAACCTGACTGTGAGGTGAGTATTTGTATATCTTGTAGAAGCAATCACGGCGGATGTGTTATTGATCCCTCTGGAAGGATTAGGGCAACAGGAACAGCAAAGCAGGCCATTAAAACCCAACAGCGGATCACTTAAGGATAACGTCACAGCTCACAAAACTCCACTCAGATAACTTTTCAGCATATTGTTAAGCAAGGCAGATAAAGTCAGGCTTTGAGAGCAAGTCGATAGTATTTTTGATTGCATGTTTGCTGTTAAAGAAAAAAAAAAAAGGTAAACTGCTTAAGCTATTGCATTCATCTGGCTGATTCTTTTCTGGTAGAGCTGGTGGGTAATCAGCATAAAAGTCAATTGTGTCCGCACGTATGAATAATTACTTCACACCCCACCGGTCGTGACATTTTAGCTTGGATATATCTTAAAGCTTCGAGACTTAGCGTGTTTCAAACACCTAAATCATACATGCTCATAGATACATCTATGTGGAAGCCTGAGTAACAGACTGCTTTGTGTCATGCAGACGGCAGATGTTATGTCTGCCACCAGATGGCGTCATATCAGCAATATGTACAGTGTAATGCTGAACAATATTGCAATATTGGGAAAAAAAAAAAGGTTACCTCTGTGGTTTCAAAAGATTACATTTTATGGATTCAGGCTGATAGCACTGCTGGAAATACATTGGTATCTTTGGAAAGGGGGCAAATGTTACAGCTGAAACCTTTTCCCTTTGTGAATTTGTGGATGAGTCCCCCCCCTTTGATCACTCTTAGATGATGGATTGAAGATGTAATTGTATATGCTACTACACTACCTCTGTGCTTCTAGCAATTTTTTTTTTTGAAGGAAACCCTGAAATAAGTTTATTGCAGGATAAAACAGGGTTGTGACTGTTGTTATTGAACTAAGACAACATGGAGTTTCTGCTATGAAGCACCTCACTGAATACGATGACAGGCATAGTCTGCTCTTTTCTTGCATCCCTGCACTGAGCTATGATGTCTGAATTTCAAAAAATGTTTTAGGAGTCTAAGCAGAACTTTGACTTTGCTTTCAGTACATCACTTAATAGTCACAGTGCTCAACATTTTTAAGACCAGTATGAATATTCTACACATGCTTTTATTTTGTGAATAAACATTTTTAATGCATTGTTGCACTTTAAACAACAAAAGACCCATTTCCATTTTATTTATGCGCCTCTGAATTAACTTATAAAAATCGTGCAAAGCTATATTTTTCGGAAGCGACTAAGCACTCAAAACCATTAGGTCATAATATATCAGATTTAAGGATCACTTGGACGAAGACCAAATGGGAATTAGCTTTAGTAATAGCTTTAAAGGAACATTTTTGTACACAAACCTTGTCTAACACATCTGCAATGAATCTGCAGGACAATTACCAGAAGCAAAAAATTTGACCACATAGAACAAATCTCACCAAAGGTGTTCTTATGTGGTCTCATCCAAAACTGGAGCATGACATTCATTCATTCATTCATTCATTCATTCATTCATCTTCAGTAATCGCTTTATTCTGGTCAGGGCCATGGTGGATCCAGAGCCTATACCTTTGTGTGAGCCGGGAAAACACCTTGGATGGGATGCACGTCCATCACAGGGCACCATGCACATGCATTCACGTTAACATTCACACCTTGGTTGCAATATAGAGTCCACCTACTGGCATGTTTTTAGGAGTGAACCTAGAGTAAACCCACGTGAACACATAGAGAACATGTGAAACTCCACACTGACATTAACCTGAGCCTGGGTTTGACCTCAGGTGCTTTCAGTTGAAAAAGTAGCTTAATCTCTGAAAAGACAAATTATAAAGATTTATAGCATGATTTACAAGTTCTTTAAAGTAAAGAATTCATGAAAGCAAAAATCTGTTATTCTCCACGCCTTTGTTGACACTCTAACATCTGCTTACAATATAAGAGAGTTTTGAGTAAATGGCCTTTTTCACTCTTTTCTCAGTACAGGGAAATGTCAAAATGACTGTTTGTATAAATCTCCCATGAAGTGCAGATGGAGTAAATAGTTATTAGGTTGAAAACGCTGTACTGTTGCATTAGTATGCATGAATAAAAGTTTCATGGTGCCTTTTACTAAGTCACTATGCACGTCAAACAGGAGGTTAGGCTCAGGTATGTCCAGTCTGTCAGTAAGAGCGAGAGAATCAATGAACCGCAATTGTCTCAACACTAGCCTGGAAGAAAAATGTCTGGGTTAACCCTGTTCCTTGAGAAGGGAACGAGATGTTGCATGAGCTTCATGGGACGTGCCCTTGCGCGTGACCGATATCTGAAGTCTGTGTAAAATCACGCCTATTTATAGGCCTGCCGTGGTCAGGTGACGTGGCATTTTACGTGTCGCGTGACTATAAAATGGCACCTGTAAACCATGTCATCAGCTTCTCTTTGTCTGAAGCGAAGATGCAATTTACCCCAGTATGACGAAGCTACGTAACGTCTCGTTCCCTGCTCAGGGAATAGAGTTGACGTTCCCTTTCAAAGGGAACTCAATGTTGTGTAAGCTTCATGCTGTGGGAACCTACTCCGTCATACTGAGGGTATGGCCTGTCACAGAGGCTCCATCAATAGGGTCGTGGCTGGCCGAAATGGCGGGTATGTAGACCCTAATTGTAGAAGGAGCCAACTTTGCTGAGAAATGCTCCTGTAGGAACTCCAGTACTGTAGCCATAGCACAGTTTAGAGGGTGTGACTGACGTTCCTCATTCTATGATAAAAAGGTTACCACTTGAATGCATACAATTTTCTTGTGGATGGTGCTCTAGCATTTAACATGGTCTCTACAACCTTGGTTGACAGACCGGAATCTATGAGCTGGTGTCCCTAAGGGGCCAAACTCACAGTTTCCATAGTTCCCCATAGAGGTTGTGAGGAGGTGACCCCCCTAGTGGAATGAGCCCTTGTGCCCAGAGGCATAGCGATACAGCGTGCCTCCTAAGCAATAAAGATTGCTTCCACTATCCAAATAGAGATGCACTGCTTTGACACAGCATCACCTCTACTGTCACTGCCAAGCAGACCAGCAACTGCTCCGACTTACACCACTGGCCGGAGCGGTGGACATAAGTACAAAGAGCCCTGACTGGACACAGTAGGAGCAATCTTCCTCATTCCGGTGTAATGAACAGAGGAGGGGAGAAAGCCTTAGGAAATAATCCAGCCCTGGCTATAGGTAGGCCTTGGCTAATCCAGGGGCAAAGTCGAGGCAGGAAGGGGCAACAGAGATGTCAGAGCCAGCCAAAAGAGCTACCTTTATATATATATTTATATATATATTTCACAATGAGAGCAGTCAGCTCCCTTGAGTGCTGCTGCACCAGGTTCCATGCCCGTAAAAATGATGCACACTGATTTCCCCCTCTGGATCCTTGGAATCAGAGAGGGTGGGTTGACTCTCCACATAGGAAGGTGAAGTCGCTTTGCGAGCTCCAAAACCCGGAAGCGGAGAGTCGGATCTGGAGGAAAGAGCGAGAGATAGATTAGCGCTCATCTCCGGTTCCCCATCTACAGGACCGCCAGGATCTGAGCCGTCCGGCTGCCTGGACAGCTGGCTGGCCCAGAGTCCTGAAGTTCCGAAACCCATCTTGCTTTGGCTGAGAAGCGAGAGAGCGGGGAGCGGAGCTGCATCATTGAGAATCTTCACAATGAGTTCAGTCAGCCCCTCATATACTTCACAAAACAATGCGTAACACACTTTCTGAACTCTCTAAGGTTCATTCTATTTGCACAGGATAGCGACAGAAGAGGGGAAAAAAATATTCTTATGAAAATAGAGAACAGTGAAGAGTTTTAGGAATTCTCACACAAAAAAGCTGATGATGTGGTTTACAGGTGCCGTTTTATAGTCACGCAATGCGCAAAATGCCTCGCCACCTGACCATGGCAGGCCTCTAAATAGGCATGATTTTACACAGACTTCAAATACTGGTCACCCGCAAGGGTGTTTCCCACAGTGTGAAGCTCACGCAACATTGAGTTCCCTTTGAAAAGAAGCTATGCCAGTGCACACAGCACAAACAGGAGATGAACATGAAAAATGCATGACACCCTCACTGACCGCCGACACAGGTTATCCCTCAGGCAACCTGTCTTCCATCAAAGCTGATGTGAGAAGGAGAAGAGCCCAAAGAAGGGTTCATAAATGTAAAAATACATGTTTACCAGTAGAAACTTAACAGGTGTCAGCCAACCATGTCAGAAAAAAAGGAGTGATTCACATTATCCATTAAGCATTTGAGGACTATATGTATTTTAAGGGTGTTTTTTTCTCAGTAATTAATTAAAATTAGTTAATGCCTCATTAACATGGTGCTCCTTTTAAAGTACACCTTTTTCCTTGGAGACTTTCAGCGCACAGTAAAGCTTAATGTTTTGAACAGACACAGATGGCAATGTGTTAATTTAATACAGAAGATCCTTGAAGAGGTTAAATGCGCTGATATACATCTTTTGTCTTGTCTTTCTTGTAAGGTAAATGCCAGTCAGTTTGTCTAGTTAGTGCTCATATGTTAGATTTGTAACCTAGCTGTTGTTAAACAAGCCCCCCAACCCAGAGAGAATTACTGAAGAATAAATCAAGCATGTTAATACACAATAATGTGTTTGTCCTTGCAGTGACAGAGTTATAGCTGGCATTCATATGGATCTTGTCATCCATTTATAATTCTGTTGAAGGCAATATATTAAAGCTTTACACTAAACTAGGATGAACTCTGTCATCGGTATTCTCCTTTATTAGTTATTAAAAGTGCTCATTCACATTGGAATCAGGTTACTGTTTTGACAGAATGATCACATTTTAGTTAGTCTTTTTATTTCCATCGGATTGTTAGTTTAACTCTGAGGTCAGTGGTAGTTTCAGGGAACTTTTTTGAATGTGCTATAGCAAGAAAGTTTAATAGGACATAAACTATTACTCTAGGTAGTTAGATTCTGTGAAATATGCCTGGTTTCTTAGTTCTTGCTGGAATTCTGTACTTGTATGTTTGTTCTATAAATATTCCTCATTAATGCTAAAGGATCATGTATTTAAGTTTTACACTTAAAAGTGGCTCTATGACTAAATGGAGGACCACCAGGGTGGCTTTCTTTTGAACTAGTCGGGCTTCCTGTGTGCTCATTTCATTGCCAAGCGCAAATTACAAAATTGTCACCTTATGATCGTAACACCATGTGGGTAGTGGATAAAATGATTGAGCGTTGCTAAATCAGCTTTGTTCATTCTTGTCAAACTGAGTCACTCAGGTGACCCACTGATCCTCTAATTGAAGAACCATGGGTACTTACAGACTCTTCATATTCTAGACTGCCAGGGCAGTTTTCTTTGGAACGAGTCTAAATTGCATATCGAAGTTAGCACAAGGTTTCCTAACATATCCTGATAGTACACCCTTGAGACAATAAAACTCACAATTAGTGATGATGCCATGTTGGTGAAATGAGAATTACTCAAAATTCTGACATTGTTCTCTGTTGAGGATAATAAATGCTCATGGTGCTGACACTGTTCTCTATTGAGGATAGGAATCATCTTGTCATGCCCTGATCTGGATTGAAACCATTTTTGTGTTCTGGGCTGTCATGCCGGCACAAATTAAGGCCACACCGCATCTTGTGTAACTCCCTTACATGCACGATCCCTTGTGTTTTTCGAATTCCAACTTTGCGGGAAAATTATGGCAGTAGACAGTGGTGTCTGAAGCTTGAACGCTGCCAAACGTTTCGTTTGCATTTCAGACAGAAGGAAACAATCACTTAGTGCCTCTTAGGACTGTATGCCATACACCTGTTCAGGTACCAGGTGGTACAGAGTATTTTTTCTAGCCTCCCACAGTAGTGTACGAGCCAGCCAAACTTACCTTGTGTGTTAACAATCCCAATGATCTACCACACTCCACTGCTACAGCTCCCATTGCCCATTCCACTGAGAGTACATTAGGCTTTCTGTCTGTACGCAAGCCAGCTGTACTAAGCTTCTCCAAGCTCGGCACTTCCTTAAGCTGTTGCATTATTGCTAACAGCTTTTGCATTTGGGTTATGCCTGCTGTCGACTGCTCTGCTCTTCACTCCAATGTGGTAAAGGCGTAAAGTCTTCCTATTCCAGGGGACTGAACAACAGCCATCCTGTTGTGACACCACAGCAAAGGACCATTTTTCTTCTTAGAGGGATCAGCTGCTATATCTGCTGTATGCTTCAGTGTCTTGCTGTGGCACAGCTGCAGAGCAGGATAATGAAAAGTCATCAGTAGTCACAAAGCCTGCAAGCTTCCTGGATCACTATCAGCATTATGCTGCACCTAGGGCAAGACTGAAGGTGCTTTGAATTGTGGTGCTTGTTGAACACTGCTCTAGTCTCAAACAATTTAGACATTGCTAATCGCCAGCAAGCAGTACCACCGAGGCTTGGCAGAGCAAACAGCTCACCATCCTGCCCATCCAGGCCACCTGTCTGTTCTAATGATCGACACTCAATAGTGGCAAGAATAGAATGTCAATTGGCAAGAATTCGGGTGGAAATGTTAGAATTTCCCTCATCCAGTGTATGCATCAGTGGACGCTTCTTTGATTGTGCTTTGAGTTCTACATTTATAGTCTTTGAAACCACTTCCTCAATTCGTTGGCAAAATGAGGATGTAGCAGGATCATTTTAAGGCTACACAAGTGAGGTCATGGTCACAAGTCACACATGGTCACAACTTTATTATTTGTACAGGGCAAGTAAACAAGCACACGGTCCCAAATGTAAGGACAGACATAAGTAGATGTACGTGAATGTAATGTAAGTAGAACAGAAGACAATCTAGACAGTTTTTCCTCCAGTTTTTCTTGATCTCTTTAGCATGCAGCATTGTATGCAGTTACTCCAGAATTATTGAGAACAATTGGGGGGAAAGTTATTGTAAAAAAATCAACATTAATTAATTAATTAATTAATAGCCTTCTCACAAACACATGTTCTTTCCATTTCCAATGTAAAGTATGTTTCCATGGGAGATGATTGTGAGATTGCACCCATGTAAAACCTGTCATCCATCAACATTGGGAAATTTTTCGAGCTTTCTCGAGACTGTTGTTACGCTCTCCAGTCGAGACTTCAGAATCTATTAACTGCGGTGGTACAGAAAGACCCGCAGAATACTTTGAATGTTTTTAAAAAGCTTTTAAAACACTGTCTTCAAATGTCTCCATATGTCCATTATATAAATTGTAGCTCATTTGATAAAGGTTGCTAATAATTCTGGCATTGAGACGTCACTCTGTTATTTAAGGCTCTATTGAGGCTGCTAAAGCTTAAGGTAACACAAAGTTCTGGTGGCAGTGAAGCAGTTGATCATGAGCAGAAAACAAGAGAAGTTCTTGGAAATTAATGAGTGCAATCACACATTCAGGAAATAAAAGTGTATAATTTTCCTCAGAACAAAAGTATTGCATAAAAGGCCGAGATCAACCCCCCAGTGAGGGAATTACGTGTTAGCGCTTCGGTAAATGCTATAGAAATCCTCCAACATAAGTGTGGCTCTTTCAGAATGCCTAAATAAAACACTTTTCTTTATTCTGACAATAGCGGACACATTCTCCATTCCATGGCTGAAGACCTGTTAAATGAATCCCATAGTGCTGTACTACCTTCTTAATAACAACTCTGCCACTTGGTTCATCACAACACCTAGCAGTTTTACACACACGTAACATGCTAAAAACATTTCTGAATTTGTTCTCACCTAAAATTCTCCACATGTATTGCACGGTTGGATGATACAATTGCAGCATTGAATTAGAGTTATATTTTAAGTTATATAAACTACAAATTAGCCATGTCAATTTACACAAATTCCCACGATCGATCGTTATTTAAATTAATGACCAATTAATCGATTAATCGTTAACCTTAATACCGCATGATGAGTCTACTGCAGTGGCGTATAGCTACCGGCATGACGGGGCGTGAAAATCCCACTCAAAACACCAGCTTCCTCACCCAAATGAAAAGGTTTTTTTTTTTTTTACTCTAAATAATAGGGTAGTAGAACTGTAAAATGAATCAATGTGATTATGACCATTTAATAAAATTACTTATTTAATAATCGAATATAATGACTGTAATATACAGTGTGTCACAAACGCCGTCTCAGATTCGCGCTCTGGCACGGGAGCCTATTCGTATTGCGTGCGTCCATGGAAGGGTATTTTCTTCCCAAGTATGCGTAGAATATTGTGCATATTATGGAAAATTCTGAGAACGCTTTTACTCATGAACGTCCACAATCTGTTACAGGTCTACACCAATTATTTCTTAATTTGTATTAATCCTGTTTGAAGTCGAGACTTCCATACCTCACATGGGTAATATTTCATTATTTATATATTACATGTTCAGATGCTAAACGTAGCCGTTAGACGACATGCTAATCCATTTCGGAATCCATTCTCGACAGGACGTTTTAGTCCGGCTGAAGGAAATTGATCAACTCTCGAAAGCCATGCTACACCATGTCATTTGCAATCATTTTACACACTCGTTCGGTTATACCTTCTGCCATTTTTGAGCAGCTAAAACGGAGGTCATTGTGGCTTGTGTAGTTTCATATCCTGTCACGGAGGCACCTTTTCAAATGGTGTATCACGGTGCTCGTTATTGTATTGTATTTTAAAACACAATCGCAATGTATGCAGTTAACATTATCGGCATTTAAATGAAAATGATCCCAAACGTGCCCGCTTCGTTTTTCCTCGCGTGTCTGCTGCACGCATCCTCAAAACGACACGCTCTAATGACGACCTTGCTCAATCGACCTTCGTTACGTTTTACCGATTCAATTATTAGCGACAATTAATCGATCGTCGATTAATCGTTAGCACCCCTGCTGCAAATTTGCATTTTTTATATAAATTATTGTATTTTTTATTTATTATTGAAAATGTATGCTTCTACACCTCCACATGTGATAGAGGTCGTCTGTAGAATCTGTTTTGTGAATCTGTTGGCGCTCTCTGGTCGCTCACCGACTGTCCCAGCTGTGTCCTTGCTTGGCTCAGTGAATTAAATAAAGAAAGAAACCATGATTAGACTTCACGCTCGGGCTGGATTAAAAGCAAATTTGTTTCTCGTTTAGTAACCTCCCCATTTGAAATGGGGAAGAATAGAGGTTTACAGTTTTATTGACATTACCCTTGAACCTGGTGCTGCTGAAGCATAAATGCTGTAACGAGTACTTTCATTCATTTATTCGAATGGTGCTGCAGCTCGGAATATTCATGACCTGTCTTTGCCTCCGTATACACCAAGCCGAGGTTATTACGTAAAACAAAATTCTCATCACTTCATATTTGGTATGAAGTAAATCAGCTTGCTGGTAGACCCCTAAGATTTGTATGCAGAGGTAATTATACTTGGGGCTTTTTAGACTTCCAAATGCATCTGGAGATTTTTCATTATGGGTAGGAAGATTTCCCAAGAAGGAATGCTTTTTGTGTGTATGTGTGTGTGTGTGTGCGTGTAAGAATTGTTTTTTTCTTTTCACAGATATTTTCCTCAAAAGTTTCCCAGTGCAGCCTAAAGAGCTCAAGGACAAATTGTTCATTGTTGGTGAGGGGGAAGGAGGCCTCTCTGATGAACACATTGCTTCTCTCAGGAGGTACAAAATAACCCCCACACCATGCAAATCCATCACTGCTGATAATACATATACATTTAGATATATAATAATACTTGTGGGTGCGCGGTGGCTTAGTGCATAGCATGTTCACCTCACACCTCCATGGTTGGGGGTTCGATACCTGCTGTGGCCCTGTGTTTGCTTGAGTTTGCATGTTCTCCCTGAGGGGGTTTCCTCTGGGTACTCCGGTTTCCTCACCCAGTCCAAAGACATGCATGGTGGGCTGATTGGCGTGTCCGTAGTGTATGAATGGGTGTGAGAGTGTGTGTGTGAGTGTGCCCTGCGATGGATTGGCCCCCTGTCCAGGGTGTACCCCGCCTCGTGCCTGATACTCCCTGGGTTCGCCTGGCTCCAGCTTCGCCATGACCTGGTATTATAAGTGTTATAGAAAATGGATGGATGGAATCAGAATAGACAGACTTTCAAGTAGAGGTCTGACTTACAGCTCTCCATATAGTCTGAGATTCAGGATTTTCCCTTCATTTGAATCAGATTCGAAGTAACTAGGTACTCGTGTGAAGCGAAAGTGCTAACCACTAAGCCACCGTGTGCCCACAAGTATTATTATATATCTAAATGTATAAGTATTATATACATATATACATATATATATCTGTTCTGTTTATATGATATAAAACCTGGGTTCAGTATAAAGCAGCATATCCCAGTCCTGTGATTGGTACAATAACACAGCGCAGAACTTGTCATTTTCAACACAAAATCTCAAGCACACCCCAAAAAAACAAACATTTTCCCAACAGTTGACTGTCTTAACATATTAACAACACAAACTTGTCAGCATCTGCATTTAAACAAGACAACAGAGAGCAAAAGAACAGACTACGGAACAAAACAGAAGACTCCTTCCCACTCTTCGGCCATTAATTTCCAGGACTGAGCACTTGTTGCGTCCGCATTCATACCACTGCAGCGTATCATGAAACTCGTGACCTCATTATATATGCTAAAAACTAATTATTAAAACTACATACACTCATTAATATTTAACACTAATGGAGGAACACCACAGAATGTAGCGAAGTAAAAGTACATTTCTGTGATAAAAAATGAAGCTTAATTAAGAGTATAAGGATGGCCAGTTAAACCTGCTCTTAAAGTTGTTTTTTTTTTTTCCAAAAAGTTAAGTCAAGTAAATGTAATGAAGTAAATGTAGTGCGTTACTACACAACTCTGAATGTAACCAACATATAGATGTAAGAATAGAAGCAGTGTTTTGTAGTACATGTCCTTTCAAAAATACCCTAGTCTAGGACTCGCGAGTGACCTTAATGGAGACAAAAGAGGCCAAATCACTGGAAGTTCATGTCAGGGAAAAAAGGTAATGCAAGTAGGAGTCTTTCTTTAATGCTAATTATAAAGAGCATATGCTGGAACCTTTTATCAGAGTGTCTCAATGATGAAAGTTTTATTAGTTGGCATTTGAAGAGACAGAGACTATTAAGTAAGCTGAAAGCTGGAATAAATGCTTTCTCTACTTGATTGATTTTCATTTTCTAGAAACATCTTCAAAAATGCTTATTGGATTTATCAGCTGGAAAGAAGGGGCACTCTAAAGTACAGGCTGCGATGTTTAGATCCACACATGATGTATGTTTGCATGAAGCTTTGCGTGGGCTTCAGGAACACAATCCATATAAATGTGTGCACAACATTTCTGCAATATTAATGGATGTTGACTGTAGAGTTTCCACTGCTTAGTGTACGTGTGTCCCATGGCTCATGAAATAATTACATCCTTGGTTTGGGTTTGAAACACTAAAATGGCTGTGAAATGGATGCATTTGAAGGAGTCCGAGTTCACTTTGGGTGTAACATTAGGTTGAAACATGGGCAGACTAGACGATTTATGCAAGCTGATGAGGACTTTTTTGTTTTTAATCATCCCTCTATTTCCGCCACTGGAAAAATGACAAAAAGGGAACAGGTAGAAGAAAAGAAGAGGAAAGTATTTTGGGCTTTCTAAATATAAATAAGATTTGAAGCATTATGTAGAGTTTTGCATGAGTTTCCGTGTGGATTTTTTCTGGGTTCTTCAGTTTCTACCCACCTGCCAAAAACCTGCTGGTAGATGGTTTGGAGGCTCAACATCGGCCTTTAAATGTGAATCCAGGGTGTATTGCACCCAGAGTTCTTCCAGGATAAAACAGTTACTGATGCCGCATGACTGAATGTTTCATTCTGTGAACGTCTTGGTTGGTTGTGATGTCCCTAAGGGCCATAATCATAATCAGAGATGTCTATTTAAGTTAGAAAAAAGGAAAGTTAATATATCTCAACTTATGCACGCTCATAAGGGAAATCAATTGCAAATACATGTTTGAATTAGTAAACATTCTAATTACATCTAAATACCTGTTCTACTTTCTTTACTGATTTTGCCCTGATTTTCTCTCTTGACCAATTCCACATTATCACAAGAGCGCTACCAACCAGGGAGGGCGCACGCTATCACGTGCCTACAAAGCACGTGAAGCCAGCCGAGCACATCTTTTCGAACATGCAACATCAGGGGGTTGCATATTGACTGATAGCCTATAATAGAGCTTTGATACTATAGTAGGATCCAGTCAATCTTAATATAATCTATTGGAACGGCGAGGCCAATTCATTTATTTGTGCTGTACACAAAAGACATTTGGGTTTGAGATCAAATGATGGATATGAGACAAGAGTTTAGGATTTCAGCTTTCATATCCTAGTATTTACATCTAGATGTGTTAAACAACATAAAGCATGACACCTTTTGTATCAGACCAACCCTAACCCTCTCACAATGTTTCTGTCATCATCTGTTGTCGCTTTCCTTGGTCAACCCATCCGGTGTCTGCTGCTCAGCACACCAGTGGTTTCTTTCTTTTTCAGGACATTCCAAATTGTCATATTGGCTATGCCCAATGCTTGTGCAATGCCTCTTGATTTCCCCTCTTTTCTTAGCTTCAAAACAGCTTGCTTTTCTCTCTGATCTTTATGTTGGCTTATCCTTTTTGAACAACAAATGTAATCTTCACAGGTGAAACTGAAGGTTAAAATGAAGAGTAGATGTTCAGAGCTGTTTGTTGTTTAAACAGTCAATCTAACAAGACACCTGGGTCAGTCACATGTTCTCTGTCATTTAACACATCTACATATACAGTGGGGGAAATAAGTATCGGAGGCGTCAACATTATTTTCAGTAAATATATTTCCGATGAGGTTGTTCACATGAAATTTTCACCAGACATCAGTATTAACTCAAGAAATCTGGAAATATAAAGAATTCACAACATTAAAATAAAGTTATGTGTAAATAAGTGGAATGACACGGGAAAAAAGTATTGAACACGTTAAGAACAAGCAGTTCTCCAAGGCAAGGTCAGGCAAGGAACCAGCTGAAATCTGTAAGTAATTACACCCCCTATCTGTGTAAAGTAATATCAGCTGGGTTAGGAAATCGATGGTCTATAAAAAGGCTTTTCGTTACCAAGGTGTCACACAAGACACATCTCATGATGGGTAAAATCAAAGAGCTCTCCCAAGACCTTTGCAACCTTATTGTTGTGAAACATATTGATGGAATCGGATACAGACCAATTTCAAAACTTCTGAAACCTCCAGTAAGCACCACTGGGGCCGTTATCCACAAGTGGAAGCAACATCACTCCGTCCTCAGCCGGCCACGCACAGGAGCTCCTCACAAGATTTCTGACCAGGGAGTCAGAAGAATAGTCAGAAGAATAGATCAAGAGCCAAGGACCACTCGGAAAGAGCTCCAGAAACACTTGGAGGCAGCAGGTACCATCGTCACAGAGAGAACAATAGGCAGTGCACTCCACTGCTCACGCTCATCCCGCAATACTCCATTACTAAAGAAAAGGCATGTCGAAGCTCGTTTAAAATTTGCTACAACTCATTTGGACAAGCCTATGAAATACTGGGAGAGTGTAGTCTGCTCAGACGAGAGCAAAATTTAACTTTTTGGCTGTGATACTACACACCATGTTTGGAGAAGAAATGGCACTGCACATCACCCTGAAAACACTACACCAACAGTGAAGTGTGGAGGTGGAAGCATCATGGTGTGGGGTTGTTCTTCATCACATGGTACTGGCAGACTTCATCTAATTGAAGGAACGATGAATGGAGCCCTTTACCAGGAGCTTCTTGAGAAGAATCTGCTGCCATCCACCAGGATGATGAAGATGAGACATGGGTGGAGCTTCCAGCAGGACAACGATACAAAACATACAGCAAAGGAAACTCTCAGTTGGTTTCAGAGAAAAAAAAAAATCAAGGTGTTAGAATGGCCCAGTCAATCACCTGACTCGAATCCAACTGAACAAGATTTAAAGACAATGTGTTTAGAAGAATGGACCAGAATCACACCTGAATTAATCTCTTCATACAGGAAGTGTCCTGAAGCCGTCATTACAAACAAAGGCTTCTCCACTAAGTATTAAATACATTTCAGTTAGCGTGTTCAATACTTTTTTCCCGTGCCATTCCACTTTATTACACATAACTTTGTTTTAATGTCGTGAATTCTTTATATTTCTAGATTTGTTGAGTTAATACTGATGTCTGGTGAAAATTTCATGTGAACAACCTCATAGGAAATATATTTACTGAAAATAATGTTGACATGTCCAATACTTATTTCCTCCACTGTAAATACCAGAAAATAAAAGCTAAAATTCTCTTCTCATATTTATCTTTTGATCTCAAACCCAAATTATTCAGTCTCCAGCCCAACCAAATTAATTACCCTTTCCGTTCCAATAGTTTCATAGGGGACTGTAAATGAAATAAGCAGGCCAAATTAAAGAAGAACACTTTCTCACATGATGAACTGTCATGTGTTCACCATTGAAATCTCTGTGGTAATGACTGCAGCTTGTAGTCTGGATGATTCATTTTTTAAAATATTTTTTATAATGGCATATTTATACAGTGCCCTCCACTATTACTGGCATCCTTGGTAAGTATGAGCAAAGAAGGCTGTGAAAAATGGTCTTTATTTTTTAACCTTTTGATATTTTATTAAAAAAAATCCACAAAAATACTCTGCTCTCATGGATCAAAGAAATCAAACAATTGCAGACAAAACACAGGTTTATAAAAAAAATCTTTGTTAAATATAGTTGTGCAACAATTATTGGCACCATTTTAGTCAATACTTTGCGCTACCTCCCTTTACCAAGATAACAGCTCTGATTATTCTCCTATAATTCCTGATGAGGTTGGAGAATACATGGCAAGGGATCCGAGACCGTTCCTCCGTACAGAATCTCTCCAGATCCTTCAAACAGTGGTGGACTCTCCTCTTCAGTTCACCCCACAGGTCTTCTATGGGGTTCAGGTCAGGGGACTGGGATGGTCATGGCAGGACCTTGATTTTGTGGTCCGTAAACCATTTTTATGTTGATTTTTATGTATGTTTTGGATCATTGTCCTGCTGGAAGATCCAACCACGGCCCATTTGAAGCTTTCTGGCAGAGGCAGTCAGGTTTTCATTTAATATCTGTTGATGTTTGATAGAGTCCATGATGCCATGTATCCTAACAAAATGTGCAGGTCCTCTGGCAGAAAAACATTCCCAAAACATTAAAGATCCACCTCCATATTTAACCGTGGGCATGAGGTACTTTTCCATACGGCTTCCTCTCTGTGTGCTCCAAAACCACCTCTGGTGTTTATCGCCTAAAAGCTCTATTTTGTTTTCATCTGACCATAGAACCCAATCCCATTTGAAGTTCCAGTCGTGTCTGCACACTGAAGACGCTCGAGTTTGTTTTTGGATTAGAGTAGAGGCTTTTTTCTTGTAACCCTTCCAAACAACTTGTGGTGATGTAGGAGACTTCGGATTGTAGTTTTGGAGACTTTCTGACCCCAAGACTCAACGACCTTCTGCAGTTCTCCAGCTGTGATCCTTGGAGATTTTTCGTCCACTCGAACCGTCCTCTTCACAGTGTGTTGAGACGATATAGACACGCGTCCAATTCCAGGTTGATTCATAACATTTCCAGTCGACTGGAACTTCGTAATTATTGCCCTGATGGTGGAAATGGGCGTTTTCAATACTCGTGCTATTTTCTTATAGCCTCTTCCCATTTTATGAAGCTCAACAACCTTTTGCAGCACACCGCAGCTATATTCCTTGCTCTTACCCATTGTTATGAACGCCTAAAGGAATTTGGCGTATGTGTAATATCATATTTATACCCCTGTGAAACAGGAAGTCATGGTTGAACAATTCAATTTCCTATTCCTAGTCACCCAGGTGTGCTAATAAAAAATGAAAAATATCAATGGGAATATACTTCCAATATATTTTTCACAAATGAATTCATAGGGGTTCCATTAATTGTTGCACACCTATATTTAACAAAGATATATATATATATATATTTTTGATAAACCTGTGTTAGATATCCATGAGTGAATGACTGACTGAATGAATATTATTATTACAAGCACTGGTCCTCATTTGTCAATCTTTTAGTAGAGTAAATGTGTGTTAAAGTTTGCGTAGGCTAAACTGAACGAATATTTTCCACTGGATTTCCAAAAGTGTTGCAGTGTTAAAAAGAACATGCCATGGCAAACCAAACTCATTTATAAGCCACGATTCATCCTGAGAAAATATTATATAGATCTTCAAATATCCATTCCCTTTATAAGAGTGACCTTAAGCTTCCTCCAGTGGAGGCATTTGTTTAGGGTTTATGGCTGTGTGCAGTTAGGCCTGCCTGTCCTTCATCTATACAGTGGTATTTCTTTTGGAATAATTGAATAACTAGTTTTTATTTGTCTTAATTTACGGGTTTAGACATTACACAGCACTTCTATAAGTCGCTCTGGAAAAAGGTGTCTTCTAAAAGCTAAAGCCATAATAAATATTTTATTCCACATATATGAATGCAGCAATCCATGCAAATTATTTGTAAAATATATATAGTTTTTATTTGAATTCAATCAGTCGATGTTTACATGAGTCTTATGGGTAAATTTACATACACATTTTAATGAAATCTTGGGATTACCAAATTTCTTGTGTAAATTCTTCTGTGAACGCCTTCCGAATAAATCTGTTCATATTCAGCTTGATAAATGAGGCCTATTGTCAGGCAGTGATGTTGGGATCTCCATGCAAGTAAAATGCACCGAAGTTCAAAGTCAGGAAAACAGATACTGAGACATACTTCAGATAATTCTGAGATAAGTCTGTCTGTCTCTATCAGTGTTACGACCTCTATTTACTCTCACTACCTCTGTTTAAAGGCTTGGATTTTGGTTTAATGGGACATAAACAGACTAACATTAAGCCAAAACTTTATGGTAAGAATAATAAAAACACTAGAGTAGTCATCATGTCATCTACAGTGTATCCGGAAAGTATTCACAGCACTTCACTTTTTCCACAGTTTGTTATGTTACAGTCTTATTCCGAAATGAATTAAATTCATTATTTTACTCAGAACTCTACAAACAATGCCCCATAATGACAACGTGAAAGAAGTTTGTTTGAAATATTTGGAAATGTATTAAATATAAAAAACAAAAAAAGCACATGTACATAGGCATGAGCCTTTGCTCAATACTTTGTTGAAGCACTTTTGGCACCAATTACAGCCTCAAGTCTTTTTGAGAATGATGGTACAAGCTTGGCACGCATATTTTTGGGCAGTTTCTCCCATTCATCTACACAGGACCTATCAAGCTCCATCAGGTTGGATGGGGAGCGTCGGTGCACAGACATTTTCAGATCTCTCCAGAGATGTTCAATCGGGTTCAAGTCTGGGCTCTGGCTGGGCCACTCAAGGACATTCACAGAGTTGTCCTGTAGACACTCCTTTGTTATCTTGGCTGTGTGCTTAGGGTCGTTGTCCTGTTGGAAGATGAACCTTCGCCCCAGAACCTTACCCTGCGCTCTGGAGCAGGTTTTCATCAAGGATGTCTCTGTACATTGCTGCATTCATCTTTCCCTCAATCCTGACCAGTCTCCCAGTTCCTGCCGCTGAAAAACATCCCCACAGCATGATGCTTCCACCACCATGCTTCACTGTAGGGATGTTATTGGCCAAGTGATGAGTGGTGCCTGGTTTCCTCCAGACATGACGCTTGCCATTCAGGCCAAAGAGCCCAATCTTTGTTTCATCAGATCAGAGAATTTTGTTCCTCATGGTCTGAGAGTCCTTCAGGTGCCTTTTGGCAAACTCCAGATGGGCTGTCATGTACCTTTTACTGATGAGTGGCTTCCATCTGGCCACTCTATCATTCAGGCCTGATTGATGGAGTTCTGCAGAGATGGTTATTCTTCTGGAAGGTTCTCTCTCCACAGAGACAAGCTGGAGCTCTGTCAGAGTGACCATCGGGTTTTTGGTCACCTCCCCGACTAAGGCCCTTCTCCCTGATCGCTCAGTTTGGCCGGGCGATCAGCTCTAGGAAGAGTCCTGCTGGTTCCAAACTTCTTCCATTTACGGATGATGGAGGCCACTGTGCTGATTGGGATCTTCAATGCTGCAGAAATGTTTCTGTACCCTTCCCCAGACCTGTGCCTCCATACAATCCTGACTCGGAGGTCTACAGACAATTCCTTGGACTTCACGGCTTGGTTTGTGCTCTGACATGCATTGTTAACTGTGGGACCTTATATAGACAGGTGTGTGCCTTTCCAAATCATGTCCAATCAACTGAATTTACCACAGGTGGACTCCAATCGAGCTGTAGAAACATCTCAAGGATGATCAGTGGAAACAGGATGCACCTGAGCTCAATTTTGAGTGTCATGGCAAAGGCTGTGAATACTTATGTACATGTGCTTTTTTTGTTTTTTATTTTTAATAAATTTGCAAAGATTTCAAACAAACTTCTTTCACGTTGTCATTATGGGGTATTGTTTGTAGAATTTTGAGGGAAATAATGAATTGAATCCATTTTGGAATAAGGCTGTAACAGAACAAGATGTGGGAAAAGTGAAGCGCTGTGAAAACTTTCCGGATGCACTGTAAGCCGAAGCAACTCTCAAAACTGGTATCGTTCTAAAACCTTCAGCTATGTTAGATCTACATAAAACCAAAATACAAATACCGTATTAGGTGTTATGAGTAGTTTCTCTTCAGTAGTCTCTTCTCTTAAGAACATGTATTTCACTTGCATTATTTATCAGGTATGTGCCCACTCCAGACGATATAGAGATGTACAAGTCCTATAAAGGAGATGCGAACGAGCTGCACATGGTTGATCAATACATGATGGAGGTAAGCCTGCTGAAATAATACTCTATCTATCTATCTATCTTTCTTTCTGTCTGTCTGTTTGTCTACCTACCGACCTGTCTGTCCAACAAACTATCCATCCAATATAATCAAATACATTATTCAGAAGAATTTTCTATTATATTAGTATTATATTATTATAAATTTGTTTTTAGAAAACTTCACAGGGCATCTGGATGAGACTAGGGGTGTGCATCGGGACTAATTCCCGTAGGACTCAACAAAAAAGGAAAATGTGAAATACTTTCATGTGGGCTTGAGTGAGCTCTTATTTACAAAGCTTGCGGGACAAACAAAGACCACGTTGAGGGATGCATTTACAGCATTTATTTATGACATGCTGACAGTGCTGGCATTTCTACCTCTGAGCATTTGTTTTCCAGTATTTCCAGGGGCATAGTAGTAGGGTTCATATTTAAAGAGGTCCTGACATGTTTTTCTTTTTTCTTTTTTTATCTTCCCTGAGCTGTAATTGTAATATTGATACAATTTTCTACACAAAAAAACATACGGAATTTAGTAATTTATGACCTTTTTCCACCCTGTGTCTGACCCTCTGGTCTGACAATCGGTTTTTGTGTCCTTTACCTTTAAGACTTCAATGTAACCACCCTCTGCTATGATTGGCTAACATCTTTGCATATGAACTAATTAACATGTGCAGAAATGTTTTCAGCGACTGGGCACCAGTGGGCAGGGCCAACGTTGCGATGATGTAAACGTCAGTGTCAACGTCTTGCTGTCGGGCCAGTCATAATCGAACGTGTTGGCCCGTGTGACGACACAGATCCAGTCGCATCCAAACGAGCTGTTTTTGAAGCTTGGATGAATAAATGCTCCTTTTTTTTTGCTGAGGAGGACGTATTAAGCTATGAAACTTGCAGGATGTTTTAATGGTACAATGACCTCTTATACAGTGGGGGAAATAAGTATTGAACGCATTAATATTTTTTTCACTAAATATATTTCCTATGAGGCTATTCACATGAAATTTTCACCAGGCATCAGTATTAACTCAAGAAATCTGGAAATATAAAAAATTCACAACATTAAAGTCCATAAATAAAGTTATGTGTAATAAAGTGGAATGACACGGGGAAAAAAGTATTGAACACGCTAACTGAAATGTATTTAATACTTAGTGGAGAAGCGTTTGTTTGTAGTGACAGATTCAAGACACTTCCTGTATGAAGAAATGAATGGGTCGCAGTATTCAGGTGTGATTCTGGTCCATTCTTCTAAACATATTGTCTTTAAATCTTGTTCAGTTGGATTCGAGTCAGGTGATTGACTGGGCCATTCTAACACCTTGATTTTTTTTCTCTGAAACCAATTGAGAGTTTCCTTTGCTGTATGTTTGGATCGTTGTCCTGCTGGAAGTCCACCCACATCTCATCTTCATCATCCTGGTGGATGGCAGCAGATTCTTCTCAAGAATCTCCCGGTAAAGGGCTCCATTCATCGTTCCTTCAATTAGATGAAGTCTGTCAGTACCATGTGATGAAGAACAGCCCCACACCATGATGCTTCACCTCCAGACTTCACTGTTGGTGTAGTGTTTTTAGGATGATGTGCAGTGCCATTTCTTCTCCAAACATGGTGTGTAGTATAACAGCCAAAAAGTTAAATTTTGCTCTCGTCTGAGCAGACTACACTCTCCCAGTATTTCATAGGCTTGTCCAAATGAGTTGTAGCAAATTTTAAACGAGCTTCGACATGCCTTTTCTTTAGTAATGGAGTATTGCGGGTGAGCGTGAGCAGTGGAGTGCACTGCCTATTGTTTTCTCTGTGACGATGGCACCTGCTGCCTCCAAGTGTTTCTGGAGCTCTTTCCGAGTGGTCCTTGGCTCTTGATCTACTCTTCTGACTATTCTTCTGACTCCCTGGTCAGAAATCTTGTGAGGAGCTCCTGTGCGTGGCCGGCTGAGGACGGAGTGATGTTGCTTCCACTTGTGGATAACGGCCCCAGTGGTGCTTACTGGAGGTTTCAGAAGTTTTGAAATTGGTAGGCATCTGATTCCATTAATATGTTTCACAACAATAAGGTTGCAAAGGTCTTGGGAGAGCTCTTTGATTTTACCCATCATGAGATGTGTCTTGTGTGACACCTTGGTAACGAAAAGCCTTTTTATAGACCATCGATTTCCTAACCCAGCTGATATTACTTTACACAGATAGGGGGTGTAATTACTTACAGATTTCAGCTGGTTCCTTGCCTTACCTTGCCTTGGAGAACTGCTTTTTGTTAGCGTGTTCAATACTTTTTTCCCGTGTCATTCCACTTATTTACACATAACTTTATTTTAATGTTGTGAATTCTTTATATTTCCGGATTTGTTGAGTTAATACTGATGTCTGGTGAAAATTTCATGTGAATAACCTCATAGGAAATATATTTACTGAAAATAATGTTGACGCGTCCAATACTTATTTCCTCCATTGTATGTCAAAAGATTAAGGAAAATATGATTTCTCATGTCATCACCCCTTTAATACAAAACAAAAGACATTCTGTTTTAGGCCACACCCACTTCGAGTTTAAATCAGAATGCAAATACAAATACTTGGAGCCCTCAACTGATGAAGGCAGAGATACTGTGTGTGTGTGTGTGTGTGTGTGTGTGTGTGTGTGTGTGTGTGTGTGTGTGTGTGTTACACACCTATATATTTAACTGTCTAAGTATGCATCTCTCTCTTTCTCTCTCTCTCTCTCTCTCTCTCTCTCTCTCTCTCACATCACACACACACACACACACACACACACACACACACACACAGGGCCGCAGCTGGGGTTGCTTTAGGCGATATCCAATTTTAGGTGATATCCAGCACCTTGCCTCTACACCTCCTACTTTGTTTTTGAAGAAAACAGTTACACCTCTCCCACTCAGGCGACTGTACCCATGTGTGCCACTTGTTCACATGCTTTTCTATTTACTATAAAGGGCTCGGAACTCATATTTTATTTACGTATCAGTGTATCGAGTATTTCCACCATTCCATCAGCAGCTGTGCTTTTTTATGCCAGTGTTTGTGAGAGAGTGAGAGTGAGAGAGAGAAAGTAAATGAAAGACATAGATATTTCATCACTGGGTGTTATTTCCTCCACAGTTGTGTAACATCCCTTACCTGAGCACTCGACTGGACCTTCTGCTGACTCTCAGAGAACTGCCCATCAGCATTGAAGACCTGACACCGGTCAGTGTGTGCTCCCTCTTGTGTTTGTTTTTCTCCTGTCCTGGTTCTTTCCTCCATCTTGAGCTACAACTGGTTCAACTATCAGCATGGCACACACTTTGATTTACACTGCGTTTCTTTTAGATTGTGGTACTTTAGTGGAGAAAAGCTCCACAGATGCAATCATCATACTAAACTATGGGGAAGTGGGGGGAAGGAAAATGTATGCCTGTGCATGAATATCAATAAATGTGTGTGTGTATGTGTGTGCGTGCGTTTGTTTTGCAGTTAGTAGTGCATTGAATAAATGATTATGATTGACAGCAAACTCATAACTAGAAATTGGAAAGTTTGAAGAGGATTTCACTTTTCGAGATACTAGCGAAAATGTGATCTGAGAAAAATAAAGAAATAAAAAAGAGAAACATTTCCAACGATAGAGAATAAAAAGCTCACTAATGCGAAAGGTAAGTCTGGCAGACAGCAGGTTCTCAAAGAAATAAATGAAAAGGACTTGTGGGTAAAAAAAAAAAATGTAATGCATTAATATATAGTGGCTTTACTTTGAAACAATCTGCACTAAGAGCATGGCGAGGGGTTTTTCTAATAGCCAATCTCTTCAGGGTCCTACAGATCTTATATTACGGGCTGAAAGCTAAGGTGGGGCCAACGAAGGAATGGCACCAGAAGTAGTCAGATAGCCTTCTCTGATTGAACAGAGACAAAAAGAAAACTTTCAACCCGCAATTCTGCTTCCATTTCCCAGGTATGTTCTCTTAGCCTTTGTTTGAGTCTTTTTGTGTTTGTCAGCCTTTTCACCCCCCCCCCCCCCCCCCCCCCAAGCTTTCTCATTAGACGCACTCTCTGCACCAAAACACTCTTCATTGGATGAAAGTGCAATGCTCTGGAAAAGCACTGGGTTGGAGTTGAGTTTTCAGGATCCACTATACGTTAACAGGTTATGAATCCTTGCAGTCAAAACCCATGTGTGTGTTTTTATAGAGGGTTTGTCTGAGATTATGGGATACAGCAACGGAAATGCACTTGACTCAGCATTCGTGTAGGATCGAGGTCATATGTTATATCTACAGGGATTCACAGTTATTAAAGTACCTGTGCTTTTATCTCTTGCGTCTTCGTTGCGTGACCTGTTGAGCTCAGGACAGGATGGTTGACGGTGATTATTGGATCCGTTCGCGTTTGGACGAATTTGTGCAACTGGTGTTCATATAGGTTTGTCTAGGGTTTACAAGTTACTATGTGTAATTGATATAGTCATTAATCATTCGAATCCGGTTCTTGAGGCTGTTTAGGATATCAGTGTGAGGGTGTGACTGAGAGTGGGCCTCATTTATCAAACTGGATATGAACGAACTGAATCGTAAATCGCTCGCGGTGGCATTTATACAAGAAATGTGATGAAAATCATGAAAATCCAGTTTGTCTGGAAAAATGTTTAAACGCTACAGTTGTGCTCATAAATGTACAGAATCTGCGATATATCAATAAATTTAATAATAGGATAAAATAAGAGGGATCATTAAAATCATAAAAACATGATGCTCAAGAACGATACATTAATAAGCAGGGGGGTGTAAATTTTTGAACAGGATGATTGGTGTAATTTGTTATTATGTTGTTTAAAGATCTTTTTTTTTTTTTTTTTAGTACTGCCCTTCAGAAGCTACATAAGATATTTACCTGTTTTCCAGAAGATGAAATAGTAACAATTTTCACCGATCATCCTGTTCAAAAGTTTACACCCCCCTGCTTATTAATGTATCGTTTGCGTTCTTGAGCATCAGTGAACGTGTGCACCTTTTGTAATAGTCGTGTACGAGTCCATCAGTCGTCCTCGGTGTGAAAAGGCGGATCTCGACATCATATAGTCGCTTTTGGAAAGGGCTCAGATATGCAGAAGATGCTGGAAAAGTAAAGTAAAAGCAAAGAATGTGCAGGACCTGAGGATTTTTCTTAAGAACAGTGGGCAGTTTGACTGCTCGGGACAACTCTCACGAAACATAAAAACAGTCGTTGATCGTCCAGGTAACGACACACAGTATTAAGAATCAAGCGTGTGTAAACTTTTGAACTGGTTCATTAGTGTAAATTCAGTTATTATTGTGTCTTGTGGACTATATGTACACATCTGTTATGTGAAATAGTTTATTCAGGATAGAACTGAATAAAAAACAAAAATGCAATTGTAATTGACATTCTGCAAGGGGTGTGTAAATTTATGAGCACAACCGTATGTTTCGCTTCTGAGTTTGTTCGAATTTACTTATAAGGAGACTCACTTAATGTAAGCCTCAATGGATTGGCTTCGAATCATATAATTAGTGATGAGTTACTGCAGTTTTATATACAGATTAAATTACACATTCACTTCAATTACGTGCATGTATCTAGTGAACATATTGTGAAACTCAGCCATTTCATACGAATGAGTTGAAAAGAAGCAAGCAATTCAATCAGGACAAAAGTAACAGTGTCCTATATAAGTAGTAGAATTTAGAATTTTCTAGATTTATGCAGAAATGTGACCTGAAACAACATCAGGTTTTCACCTAAAAGTAGATAAAGAGAACCAAATGAAACAACCGAGACAAAATTGTTATACTTGGTCGTTTATTTATTGAGGAAAATGATCCAATATTACATCTCTGTGAGTGGCAAAAGAATTTGAACCTCTAGGATTAGCAGTTCATTTGAAGGTGAAGCTAGAGTCAGGTGATTTCAACCAATGGGATGATAATCAGGTGTGAGTGAGCATCTTGTTTTATTTAAAGAACAGGGATCTATCAGAGTATGATCTTCACAACACGTTTCTGGAAGCATCTCAGAAACCATCTCAGAAAAAGAGTTGTTGATGCTCATCAGGCTGGAAAATGTTACAAAACCATCTCTATAGAGTTTGGACTCCACCGATCCACAGTCAGACAGATTGTGTACAAATGGAGGAAATCCAAGACCATTGTTACCTTCCTCAGGAGTGGAGACCAACAAAGATCACTCCAAGAGCGAGGACAAAAAGGAACCCAGGGTAACTTCTAAGTAATTAAAAGCCTCGCACTTTTAGGCACCCACCATCAGGAGAACACTGAACAACAATGGTGTGCATGGCAGGGTTGCAAGGAGAAAGCCACTGCTCTCCAAACAGAACATTGCTGCCCATCTGCAGTTTGCTAAAGATCATATGGCCAAGCTAGAAGGTTATTGGAAATATAACTTTTTGGCTTAAATGTGAAGCATTATGTTTGGAGAAAAGAAAAACACTGCATTCCAGCCTAAAAATCATATCCCGTCTGTGAAACATGTTGGTGGTAGTATCGTGGCTCGGGACGATTTCGCTGCATCTGGATCTGGACAGCTTGCCATCATTGATGAAATACTAATCAAGGAAAACACGGCACTCGAATGAGTTGCAAGACTTTGTGTTGAACGACTGAAGAGCATACAGCACAGGTGTGCTACAATCCAGGAAGTAGACAGGAAACAGGAAATCAGTAACTGTCTAGAATTCCAGTGTCATTGACTACTTTTGGCAGGGAGGTGGTACTGTCCTGGGCAGATGTGAGTCAACACGTGTCGTTAAATCAGCTGTACACCGAACATGCTTGGTAATTAACACGCGATGGGCATTTATCAACACAGCATAACTTAACGTTTTGTAAATCAGGTAGGACTTTTCGATTTGGTTTGGCAAAATAATTCTAAATATTTAAGAGTTCTCAGTTCTTCTCAGTTTCAAATGGCTCACAATACAGATCAACATACAGCATGCTGCATAATTTTTCACCAAGGCGTGTGGAATTTGCAATGTTAAAGACAGGTTCAGTAGTCGTAGGTGGAACACAATCTGGTCCCCTGCAAAAGATCTATGCTGTAAACAAGATCGAGCCAAAGCTATTTTCACCACTGACTCTAAATCCGTAAGGATCGTCTGACACGGTAGACATTTTAAGCCTGCAACATTAAGTCGGATTTGCCTGCCATCTGACAGACGGGGTGTTAGGCTGGGAAACAGGGCCAGCTCAGCTAGGGGAACAGCGAGAGCTCTCCAGGTGTGACCTGCTGCATCGCAGTCGCAGTGGCAGCACCAGTGGCAGGTCCAGCTGGGTTTGGAAACCCAGAGTCCCACTATTCATAACCCACAAGTTCCATTTACAACTTAGCGCTTATATATCACAGCTACGTTTTCTCATAGCAATATAATTGTAGTGTCTTTAAATTTCTCAGTATATATTCAGTACAGTTATTAGTGATATGAACTGCGTTTAGGAAAACAGACACGCAGGTCTTTGTAGAAGCCAGTGTATGCGCTCAGTAAAAAACAAGATGCTGCGAAACAGGGATTAAGATAACCTTTTTCATCTTCATATTTACCAGTCAAGGCCAGTCATTCTTAACATGTTCTCCTCAGGTTAAACGACTTGAACATAATCTGTGTCATGTAATTGTATATTACAATGGGAAATAAATGTTTGGTTTCAGTAGATAGAATCTGTGGAAGTAAGGTAAAGTGGAGAAAATGGAGAGGAAGTACAAATATGAAATTTGACGGAGAGGCTTATCACAGGGCAGTGGTATTTGGACAAATAATTGTGCAATAATTTATAATAAAAGAGCGTGATAAATGTGTATTACAGTGCACATTATATAAGAACTGAATACAATTACAAAAGCACGAGGATAGGCAAAATAAATAAATAAATAAAAATCACCAATGTCAGCAAAAAACTAATTTAGACAATTAGGACAGTTAACCTTAGGCTTTATTTATTTATTTATTTATTTATTTATTTATGTTTGAATTTTCTTATCTTATTTATTGATATTTTAGATGGCTGCAGTTTAAGAGTTGGACATAATGGCATCCAGTAAATCGTCTGAGACCAAAATAGATGGTTATTTCTATCAGGAAGGTAAACGTTGTCAGAGATGAGTGCAGAAGACAGCCTTGCGTTTTATAAAATGCTATAAGGATGTGTCCAAAGCAGCATACGCCACTCAAACATGCCACGTCATAGAGTGGCATTTCTTACATTTGGTATCGTGCTGTATTCATGCTGTGTATTTGGATATACGACTAACTGTGTAGTAGTGCTGGAACAGAATGTGCCATATGTAGCATAAGCAGCGCACGCTTCCAGGTTGTGACGTTGTGTACGTTAACATGTGTGTTTTGTTTTCATTCATGTCCTGTCTCCTCTCCTGTCTTGTCATTGGTTGTATCCTTCATGTGTCATGTCTGTCTCACCTGTCCCCGTTCTCCTGTTGATTAGTTTGTATATTTAAACCCCACGCAGTATTGTTTAAAGTGCACCTATTACGGTTTTTCAGACATTACCTTTCATGTAGTGTGTTATGGAGCAGTTTGTGAATGTAAAAACGTCAGCAAAGTTTCAAAAATCAAAGCGCATGACAAACAGGGTAATTGACTCCTAAAAGAAGGAATCGATTCTGAACAGCTGAAACGAGTCGTTAGTGATTCCAGACTTTACTTCCTGTACTAACCTACGTAGGTTTGCAACAAAAAACCCCGCCGCCGGTCTTCATCTGAAAGTCGTTACGGTCGTTCCCGACAGACGCTGACAGCGCTAGACCAATCACAACAGACTGGGATGTCTGACCAATCAGAGCAGAGTATGCTCTCTGAAAGGAGGAGTTTAGGACGAATCCTTTAGAACGGATCATTTAACGAATCATTTGTAACACTCAGGGAAAAGCAGGTAATGCTGCAGTTTAAATTATGAGCATGTTAAAGTGTCTTTTGACCTCGGATGCATGTAAATCTATTGTATTTGATACTTTGAAAAATTTGGGCACGTTTCCAAACCATAATAGGTGCTCTTTAAGTGTTTCGCCGCCTGAGCATCGCCTGTGGAGCCTTTTGTTTCCATGTTTTTGTTGCGTCTTTTCTTGATCTCGTTCGGCTGTTTGGTTTATGCTTTTGAATTCCGTTGTTATCGATGTTTGTACATCACCTGACCCTTGCCTGTTTTGTAGATTATGTTTTTGATCATGATTTGGATTTGTCTGCCTGCCTCTCAATAACAGCATTTTACTGCACTTGCATCCGTCTGCACGGCCATTACGTGACAGTACCATGCACTTCCAAGTATCGTGTATGGAATAAGACGTGCTATTATGGAAAAATAATCAACGATTGGGTGCTGTGATGCGTCTCCATGCAAAATGGAGTTTTATTTTTTCTATAAAAGCATATCCCTCTGATTACTCACATTACTCACATGTATTACTTAAATACAACAGCAATTTGCCAACATTTACCATTTTTTTATTTGTCTGTTTGCTGTCTGCCCGTCCGAGATTCTCCTTAGTGCGATATATCAAGAACGAGTGGTCGAATGTTTGTAGGATTTATGTGGCTGTGTCACTGTAATCACCCGATGAACAGATTCGATTTTAGAATTGATCCGGATAGGGTCAAGGTCACAGCAAGGTCAAATGTTTGAAATTGTTTTTTTTTCTTCTTCAATAGCATCTTCCTGTTTGTCATACAGACATGTTTGTTAAACGTTCATGCTCAGGAATTCAAGGCCCTTCATCTATTTTTGTCATCGGGCCTCCATCTGTTTCTCTTCAATAGCTTTGTTCCTGCTTGAAGAATTTTTTAAAGAGTATTGCAGGCATACAAATCAATAATAAGAAGGACTAGACTTGTTGGTGGCGGAGGCATCCTCACAACACCCGTGGCATCGAGTTCTACTTGTTTATTAATTAAAAAATGATTCAACATACTTTTTTTTAAAATCTGTTTTTATGTATCTGTTGTGTTTAATGTTGTAGAACGCTTGCGAAGTTAGTTCCTGTTATCTGTCGTTACCCAGATGAGGACGGGTTCCCTTCTGAATCGGTTTCCTCTCAAGGTTTCTTCCTCTTAACTCCGTCTTAGGGAGTATTTCCTCACCACCGGCTCACTCAATTGGGATAAATTCACACTTTTAATATCTGTATACCATGTTTATACGTTTCTGTAAATCTGCTTTGAGACAATGTCTATTGTAAAAAGTGCTATACAAATAAAATTGAATCGAATTGAACTGAATCATTTATATTCCAGCAGCTACAGAAGTCTTTTTTCTCTCTTCAAGTCAATAAGACAAACTCGGCTTGTCATGTTATTCAGAAAAAGCTAAACGCATCCTGAAGACTTTCCCAGTGGCGGAAAACTTAGACTCTTCAATAAATTATAAATAAACGACACCGGAGACGCTTCAATGAATTATAAATAAACGTCTCCTTAAATGAACAATTGTATGTTTTTCTTTGTTAAATGATGACGCAAAAATGGTATCCATTTATTAATATGTAGAGCATCGGGTTCCCTCTTTCTGAGATCTGTCTTTGACTGATATGCTAGGATATTGTTTGGTTGTTAAAAAATATCATTTTCTGTGATTAAATTGTGCACTTTTAGGTTAATCGAGATCAAACAATGTGTACATATCTAATACCACTCCAGAGGGCACACCGCCAACAGACTTTACGCTTTGATGCTTGGTCTGCAGTCACATATTTTCCCTTTCCTCTGCTCTACCTAGCATCAAGGAGAACAGCCGCAAACGACGTGCTGAGAACCACCAACGCGAACAGCATCACCAATTAATGCCCATCGGCTCTGAGCAGCAAATCTAGAGCAGCTGAACCTCTTTGCACCAGTGAAATTGCAGGAGGGTGATCCTCGGAAGGAAAATCAGCTTGTTAGCTGTGGAATTAATATGAATGTTAAACAGGCTTGCTAAATTAATGCAGTGTATCTCATTTTCACTAATTAATTAGAGGTAATGGATAGATATTGCAGGTCTGGTTTGAGGCTGAGGTCCCAATGTGCAATTTTTGTAATAAGAATTGGCTTCCATTGTCACTGGAAAAAAAAAAAACTATAAAAAGTTTTAGATAAAGGATTTTTTTCTTCTTTAATGAAAGAGCAACTGGATTCTGACCTTTTACATTTTCTAAATTATTTTAATTAGTATCCCATGACCAGAGCTTGAGGTCTTAATTGCTTCACATGTTGGCATAATGTTCCCTGGCATCCTCTTTATTATGAAAGACGACCGATCGTTCATGAACTGCAGGGTGTGGTGTGATGTTTGAGGGCCCTCATTACCAGCAGTGTTCATGAGAAATCATGGCCGCCTTTCGCACCAAGGAAGATGACATGCTGTGGCTTCTCTCTGTTTCTCCTGCAGCTGATTACCCAGAAGATTGTCATGTGTCGTCAACTGTGGGGCTGCGAATCTTTCGTGTCCGTGCTCGAGTACCTGCTGACCATCGGCAATTACCTCAACCAGCATGCAGGCAAAGAAAAGGCCAAGGGATTCCGTCTCTCATCCTTAACGAAGGTATGACCTATGGATAACCTAAAAAGGTGCAAAGGCTAATAAGACTTCTCATTGGAATATAAGCCTGCTATTTCTGTCCAGATCCCTCACCTCTGCCTCTTGGGTTTTTTTTTTTTTTTTAAATTTTATCTCTCGCCCCCTCTCACTCTTATCCTGTGTTATCTCTCTGTTGTTCTGTCACCCTCTCTGGTGGTTTTTCCACCCAGCTCTTTTTATGCAAATTGGACCAGCACACCAACTTCAAAAAAAAAAAAAAAAGTATAACTAGCACATCAAATTAACCAATCTATGGTGGCTTACAATTTCACAAACTATTTAGTTTGCCTTGTCTGTCCTTGTCGCATATGGTTGTATTCAACAGCCATGTTTTTATTGATATAATATGCATAAGTTGATCCCTGTAATTCACACAATTTTCCTGAGTTTTATGGAAATGTGCTGCTGCAGAGCATTTGGAAGAATAATGCCTCTTTCAAACGATCTTCTTTCTCTTTACTTTGCCTCTCAATTTCCATTTCTCCTCTGTCCGTCCTCCCTCTCCCCGATGTGCCCCGTGAGTCGCTTGTCCCCAACTCTATCTCCAAAAGCACACGTTTCCTACCCTTTCTCTCATCTCATCTCCGCCTGCAAACAAATCTTGCAAGCTCACAACCTTTCAGCGCTCACAGATCAGATAGTTCACCCTTCCCTTTACAGCTCCGGTTATTCTTCGTACTTAAAGCGATAGAATGAGAGAGAGTGAGCACTTTTTAGGCACCCAGCCTTTATTAGCCTCATGGTCCCTGCGTTGAGCATTTGTTTTGGGATTATTTCAGGCCTGGCTGAGTCGTTAGTGCCGAGGTGGTAATTCGTATCGATTGTTATCAGCCTGCGTGGTGCAGATGTGCTCCCTCGGCAGTGAGATTTAAGGGCGCTTACTCCACATGCGAGAAGACTTCCTTCCTGTCTAATGAGACAGAGGAGTTCATTGCTTTCGCTCTGTCCTTGGCCCACAACCCCACCTCTGTCTCTGTTTCTGGAGGAACTGAAAGGTGGTGTCGGCAGGAGCTTCGGAACACAGGGGCAGCTATCTTTCAGTATTAAATGTACGTTTGCTGAATGTTTTATGCCCACACCAGACTGCCGTTACCTCCGGGATTGACTGACTTTAAATTGGTGAACAACATAAACTAGGAACAGTACAGGATTAGGCAAATCTCCACTGCCTTTCAATTAGGAGCCACTCTTGTAGAGACAGCCGCATATACAATTATATTAATAGGAGCTCTAGAAATAGATCTACAGGGATGTATGCATTTTGTACATCTTTTATTGAGCGAATATGAGTTGATTCGCGGGGCTGATTGCTTTGTAAAAGAGGATTTAAATAAAAGAACAAGAATTCTTTAAGCAGTTCAGTGATGTGAAATTTCCTTTCGGTTAAAGGCACAGTATTGGTGCAGGTAGTGGTGTGTGTGTGTGTGTGTGTGTGCATGGTGCTCTACAACGGACTGGCTTCCCATTCAGGGTGTATTCCCGCCTTGGGCCAAGTCCTCCCAGGATAGGCTTGGCACCCCTGACCAGGATTAAGTGTTTACTGAAGACAAATGGAAAATGCAAGTTGTTTTTGCTAGTAAATATACCACATATTCAAAAATGATGACTCATGCTGCAATCCATTGTACTCATGACTGAGAAAAACCCAACCTCCAATAAGCAAAGTGCAATGGAATGGTCATTTATCTTGGAATTCCCAGTCGGGAGCTCGACATCCCGACATCCACCTTTCCCGAGTTCTCCGACGTAAATACACCCGGCACTACCGATGCACGCGCAGTCAACAGATCTCCTTTTGCATTATTTTCCACATGATCAAATGTCATTTTACTTGATACGTAGCTTTCGTGTTGTGGAAAGGTGTTTTAACAGCTTGGTAAGTTTAGATTTATAACGTAATTTAGTTGATTTCAGAACAGTTTTTATTAATGCGATAAGACCATTGGGACAGATACGTTTTATAAGCAAAGATGAACCTTGCGTGGCGTTTCTCTTCATTACTCCTGCAAAAACAAATAATATCGATCTTCTTTATATGTTTATCGCAGCCATACAAATATTACCTGGTTCTGGGCATTCGCGTTTTTTCCAACCAGAAGGATGCGTTTAGATGGGAACTCGGGAAAACCAACGGATTGCAGCATCAGAACCTACAACAACACGCCCTTCTGACACCTTCTTACTCTGAACTGACAATACCGAGCTACCAAAGCTCAAGGCCTTAATATGGTCTTTGCTGTGTTTTTGCCAAACAATAATAAGTGAAGGTAGTCATGGTGATCTTTGTATAACATCAGTTCCCTGGCCTTAAAAAAGGAAGCATGATTCACTACAAGGACAGAGAAAGGTTCCAATTTTAGTTGCACTGTGACAGTACTACGTGTGTAAATAACATGCTGTAATTTTGCACTGTGTCAGTAGCACGTGGGCGTGCAATTTTTTTCGAGTCTCTTTCTTTCTTTGGCCTTGTGTTATTCATGCACAGATGATAAAATTTCATCTGCACGCTTGAATCCTGTACCCTTTGTTCTAATAGGAGGACGAAGTGGATGAAGTCTTTTTGTGTGTGTGTGTGCGTGTGTACGTGTCTTTTTGTATGTAGTTTATGGATTCTCAGATGGAGGTGCGGGTGCTTGAAAGTATTCCTCCTCGTTCATGGTCCTTTCGTCTTCTCTTCTCCCCGTAGCTCTTGCAACTGCGTGGGAATGAGAAGAAGTTCACCTTGCTGCATGCCCTTGTGGAGCAGATCATGTTGCACGAGCCCTGTTTGGCCACTTTTTTCCAGGAGTTGACAGAATTTGAGAGCGTCCCTGGGGGTAGGCTAATCAAAATTGCATCAAAATGGAAGATTGGATGGTGGCTTTTGGGCTTCTTTGAATGCTTTTTTGATTGTGTGTTTGTGTGCTTTTTTATTAGCATCAATTAAAGGCCTTACAGCTGAGGTGGATGGTAAGTAATACACTTTTATTATTGTTGTTGTTATTATTAGCAGTATTACGGTTACTATTATTATTACTTACTAAAGAAAGCCTGAGTGATTGAGTGTTTTTGGTTGTGGGATATCAATCTGTTTCTGTATAGATTGTAGAAAGCAATTGATTTCCAAAAATGTGTTATATTTTGCATAAAGGTTTACCTGTATTGGTTACAAAAATATTGCTGTTTATTTGAATGTCACTGAGTAAAAGGCTGAAGGCATAGAATTATTGGAATCGCTGATGACTGATGTGCTGCTGTCAGTTTTAACCAAGAGCAATAGTAACTTTCTCTGCGGTGACGGGCTCAAATGGCTTGCTTTATAAGCTCAAAGACTTGGCATGAGGTCTAAGATCTCCATTGTGCCAATGTGGGCCTTCAGAAAGTGGCCATTTAAAAGATGTTCTGCCTCAGCGAGCATGGAAGATGGATGATCAGTACCTTGTCTCACCTTCTAGTTGTGAAGAATGAGCTACAGAAGGTCATTCAGTACAGGAAAACATACAAGAGGAAAAACCTAGGCAGCCAGCACTCCAAATTCTCGAAAGACTTAAAGGTAATTTTGCATCGTCACTATATAATCAAATGTCAAGGCAAGACATTCCAGGTAGAAATGATTTTGTTTTGGATTTTGTTCAGGTGAATAATTTTCCTACTCTTCAAATGTAATAACAACATTTGTCAAACTCAGCAGTGATATGTTTATTCCACTGAAACCGTTGGCAAATTTTTATAAACATATAAACTTACGAGTTTGGAAATACACTGTGGCTCGCTCATTTTCTCAAATTCGGGTTTTTGTTTTGTTCAGAACCGAAAATCTCAGTTTCAGGATAACTGATGACATTTTACATGGAGTTTTGTAGCCCCATTTATAAGCTTATTACTCAGGAATTTCTCAAAATGTTGATAATTGTTGGACTTATGAAAAATGAAATCAGTGCGTTACAAGGGCGCATGGTATTTTCTTTAATATGATAAATACGTTTACAAATCCAACAAATCCTTTTCGGTAGGTCTTTCTCTTGAGTCACGAAATATAGAAATCAACATTTTAATTCTAACATCAGTCATGGTCTAGCTGTTTGGTTTACGTGTGAACGTTTACACATATGCAGTATCTATCTATATGTTTACATTTAGATAATGTGTACCTGTAGTGTCTTGCTTTTGCTGATGCGAACTGTTATACTTTGGTTATTATTCTTAGAGTAATATAATGAAATCTCCGCTGGTTAGTGAATAAAGTGGAGTTTTTCGCTCACACTTGCATCTGAAGTGTATAAATACACCAAATAAGTCACCTTTCAAACTGAACTAGATGTCTCATGCAACAGGTGCAGAAAGCAGAACTTCGCCCTTGTGGTTGATGATCCACACTCCTCATATTGTTCCCCAAATGAAGTTTCACAGTCACCAAAATTCATCCACTCCCTGTAAAAGCTTCCTGTGATGCCTGACACTGTGAAACAAGTGGCAGTAATAACAGTCTTAGAGGTCGATGGCACTCAGTGGATGAGAAAGCATTCCTCTAACTCCCATTCTTCTTTCATCTCTGACTATAGATAGCCATCGAGAAGTATGAGGTTGAGCTCAGCCAGCTGACGAAGAGGTGCGCTGAGATGAGGAAACTCTACGCTGACATATTGGTAATCCCTGAGTTATTATTCCAATATCTTGTGTTGTGCTGCCCGGGGAGACAGATGGACCAGAAGCCTGCCGGTTTGTCGAGACCGGCCTTTTCAATTGTTTCTCTGCTTATCTGTACAAGGCGAGGATGGAGGAAAAGGGAGGGGTGTAATTCAGACAGCCGATTCCTCAAGGTTACTATACTCCCGCCCTGACTCAGTGTCGCCAGCTAAGCGCTGCTGTGATGTACGTCCCGAGACACACTATTTGGAGCTCATGGCTTCGAATAATTTACATAAAGTGACAGGCCTGTCCATTGTATTATTATGGATTCACTCGTTTTAAAATTTTTTATTATCATTTTTAATTGAGCTTTATGGTTTCAATATATTTATGATTTATGATAATGATTGCACTCATGTTGTTTTGACTTTAACAATGTAGTGGCTTCGTTATCGCTTTAAAATGCCATAGCTGCTACAGGTTTGCTTACAGGTTAGCAAGTTTGCTAACAAGATCACAGTGATGTGCCTGTTACATGTTTTAAGCTATCATTCCTTACCATAGCAGTACTAAAACATAACCTGGCAAGCTGCAGAATCGCGCTGATCAGATGCTCGTTGCTGAACTATGCTTTCTGCACTATGTGCTCCCAGAAAGACAAAGGGACTCTTTTTTTTTTCCCTCAGTCTATAATGTACATTTTCCCCCAACTGTCCCAATTTTCCCCAAGATTATCCATCATCTCTAAAAGTGTTATTGGTCTTCTGCGAGAATTTGGGCTTGTGAGAGTGAGACAGTGGTGAGTGGTGAGTCCGGAGCTGGGGAAGGGAATTGCTTTAGTTCCACAATTACAGCCCAAAGTTTGGTCCCCCATCACCAATAAAGGGGAAGCGACTTGGTCGGCCAGTGAGAGTAAGCAAGAGGCAGAGTTAGAGAACAAGAAAAGACAAGACGGAGAACTCAGGGGTTGAACCGAGCACGATTAGGGAGTAGGACGGGAGAGAAAGAGACAGAGGGAATGATAAGAGTGCGGTGCACTGACTCCTGCATTATCAGTGACAGACTGCCTTGCCCATGTTCCTCAGGGTGTTCAAATGTCTTACTGTTTCATCAGTGTACAGGTCTGAGCCCTTGGCCTTAGATGAGGCCAGGAAATGCCTGATAGTGTTGAAAACTCCCCGTGTCGATTTAAGTCTTACCGTGTTGCTCTGTACCCAAATGAAGTCCTAACATGATATGTGATTTTGATTGAACGCGCGTAATGACGTCACTGTTTAACCATAATGTAAATTGGTCACATTTATATGGTCTACATTTATTCTGTTTTCCCCTCAGGTGAAATTTGGAGAGCCCTTGGATCAGGATTCTCAAGAAGTGTTTGGCTGGGTTTACCAGTTCATCAACGAATTTAAAAGGATCCATGCAGAGTTCACATCTTGAGACTTGCCACCACCGGTTTGTCTGTTGGTGTGTGTGCGTGTGTGCGTGTGTGCGTGTGTGTGCTTTTGTGTACGACTAAGAAGCCTGACCTGGCTTCTCAAGCATATCAGAGAAGGCGTGTCGATCCAAAGACCATTTGAATGTCAGTCTAAACTGAAGAGCAAGGTTTTCGGTGAGCATCCTAATCCAAGGGTTTAGTGAAGGATTTGCTGGATCTATCGCCGATCCGGTGTTTACTTTGATTAAAAGTCTTGGGCAGAGTTACTGAAAGCAGCTCTCTCACTCCAGTCCATAACAAAGAGTATTGCTGGATGCACTGCTAGCTCAGGAGAAACTGCTCGGTTGGAAGCAGATATAGATCGGCTGTTACTTTTTTTTGGAGAGCTCTTTCAATGGAACTTACTGGGCTGGAGATGACAAACGGGGGCTGCCAAGCCAACAGCGGGCACACAGCTGCCCAAGAAGGAGGGAGGGCAGCACTGGCCAAAGCCAGCTGAACCCCATACACACGTTTCTCCAGACACTCCAACATGAAGACTTCACTAGACTGCTTTTGTTCCTCCCCTTCATTTAAATTAACTTTGCCGATAAGCCATGCTTTAGATTGATTTTTCTCTATGACTTGAGGGATCACGGGGCTGTATGTGTCTTACATTTTAAGCAGACTTCAAGAGGCACACAGATGTGTCCTTGATTTTAAAAAGCTAAATATTGTGGAATAATGGAAGTCTAGGCAGCTCATTGCTCACATGTGCCACACAGCAGTATTTCAGCTAAATCGATTGTCATCGAAAAACGTAAGCATTGCGCCATACATGCGAACAGGTCAGGGATAATAAAAAAGATGTGTTTGGTAATTCAAAGGCAGAATGGAAACCCAGAAAAGTTTGATTTTACAGTTTGATGTGCACAGTATAGTGAAACAATATAACTGAACTGATTAAATTGATATAATGTTTTTATTGCATATGTCTCTGGGATGTCTGCAGGCCCTGGAGGAGTTTTATAATACTCAAATCATCATCTCTGTCTGGCAGGCAAAAATCCCTCCTTTCTACACTGTAGATGTGCAATCTGTAATGTCACAGTAACACGGCAGAAAGTGAAACTTGAAATGATCCAATAAGCATTGGTATTTTGGGCAATTTAACTACGGTGTATCTGAACCCAGACTGGGAGAACAGAGGAAAGGATATGGAGAAAAGCACTACTCGTATCAAGCTCTTATTTGATTCATGCACATTGACACAACCTCCATCCACCCATCTTCTGTACCGCTTATTCTTCCTTGAGGGTCACGGGGAACCTGGAGCCTATCTCAGGGAGCATCGGGCACGAGGCGTGGTACACCCTGGACAGGGTGCCAGTCCATCGCAGGGCACAATCACATACACACTCACACACCCATTCATACACTACGGGCACTTTAGACACGCCAATCAGCCTACCATGCTATTTTAACCCATTTGTATGTGTGCGTATATATATATATATATATATATATATATATATATATATATATATATATATATATATATATATATATATATATATGTTTATATATAAACACACACACACACAAATGGATTAAAATACAGTGCATTTAAGACAAACTTGGCCTTCAATTGGAAATTATTCAATAGACCCATACATATGTTTTTTTTTTTTATCAGTCAGTGCCAGTTCACACATTTTTTTGTAACACAGTACATTTGTCTGCTTTCTAGTTGACTAGTTGACTCATGCATTCACTAAGGAAATGCAGACAGTAAGGAGACGAAGGCAGACACCAAAGAAAAGCAGCTAAATATACTTTGTTAGTTTGAAAATATTTCAGACTAGATGAAACCAATCCAAGCCTCAACTGCACGTTGTGTAAGACTATGCTTTTGTTTTTTAATGTGACTTAACGTAACATTTTCATATTACGTCGTATGAAGTGCGAAAATAAATAAATAAATCCCACTCTCACCTGCTCCTGAAGGAATTCCTCCCATAGTTATATTTGTTGTCCTTTAAAGCTAAATAAAATTTGAATAAAACCCTTGCACTATGGCATAGTGAATTGTGTCGAGAGAGAGTGCATTCACTGCTACGGTTTTCTACATTCGCACTCAGCTTGTTTAGAGCCTGGAAGACGATCCAGACTCATTTTCAGCCGCTATTGAGGCAAGATTTGAAAAAGCCTGAAACAAACAACATCCAAGAAAGGATGGATATTGATTTATATGAAAGGACGAAGGACATGTTGATGGACATGAGCTTCCATGCTGCACGCTCTCAGTTCCAGAATCAACAATTCTGCCACCAGATCGTCATTTTAGGAATTAGTACATCCTTAAATAGTGTAATATGATATACAGGTTAGGGGGCACGGTGGCTTAGTGGTTAGCACGTTTGCCTCACATTTCCAGCGCTGGGGGCTCGAATCCCACCTCCATCCTGTATGCTCAGAGCCTGCACGTTCTCCTCGTACTCCAGGGGTTTCCTCCAGGTACTCTGGCTTCCTTCCCCAGTCCAAAGACATGCACTGTAGGCTGATTGGCATTTCCAAATTGTATGTAGTGTGTGCGATTGTGCCCAGCGATGGGTTGGCACTCTGTGCAGGGTATCACCCCCTCTTGTGCTCCGAGCTCCCTGGGATAGGCTCCAGGCTCCCACGCAACCTTGTGTGCGATAAGCAGTATGTAAATTGGATGGATGGATGGATATAAAGATCTATTATTCGTTTGTACTTTCATTGTTAATGGTAACAAAAGCATTGAGCTTGACTCTGTATGGCTGTTAACTGAAATGCACTGTAAATTGAAATTTGAGACTTTTCTGCTGTTGTTGATCAGAATGTAGGTAATAAAATAAAATGTCTTGAATCCTGAGTCCTGAAGTTTTAGATTTGACTATGGAAAAGATGACTAGTAAAAAAAAAAAACATTTATTGAATTACTCAGCGACTAGAATGAATAGTGAATAGAGTTGCGACCCTTAGTGTCTATGGTGGAAACGACTTTGTGCCTAGATGAACCTTTTCTCTTCAGATCTCCCAGTCTGGGTTCAGAGACACCACACATGGCCAGCTTTTCATCAAGCGCACCACACTTCGTCTGAGAGGATTACAGATGAGAGATGTTATTTCCTGTACTTGAACCATCCCACCTGCCTTTCAATCACTGCCTCTTGAAATCTTTCCTTCTATATTGCTCAGGCATTGCTTTGTTTAAAGAACAGACTCTTCATTGAAATAACTGATTCCTATTTCTGCTTTGTCATTAGCACACATGCTGAGATGTGTGTTTCGGTGTCTTTTGTATGGTTATTTATTGCTTTGTACCGTGGGAAGAATTTTACAGAAAAGCAACAGTTTGCGGTTTTCTGTAATTCTTTCGTCATAGAGGAATGTGTGAAGGGTACAGAATAAAATCAAGGCTTAAGGCTTTTCAGATTTTCCTGAAGGTTAATTGAAATTAATTTCTATTCAGAGTGTACAGACGTATATAGAAAGTATAAGAGGCAAAGCTAGGCATATGGTCATACATATTTAAATATGCTTGAAGGAATTAAAGTCCCATCCGATTATTAAGTTGTTCATTTTACAGCATATTATTCAGTAATCAAAATGAATTATTCAGTAACTACAGTAAAACTAATAAGAAAGGTTTGTCGTTATGAGAGTCAGAACAGGCCCTGTGAGTTTATGGGGATGATAGATTTTTTTTTTTTAGTTCAAATAAAACTTTGTAAGCATTTTCTGCAATGGCTCATTGTGCTTATTCCCAACACACCGCTGCAGAAACGCTCTGAAGTAGTGAGTCGTTTCATTTTTACGACATGGGATACATAGCCGATAATTCGCTGTCAGTCTGGAACGCCGTCCTTTTTTAGAGAACCTGTCAGTTTCTGGCTAGAAGCCATTTTGGATTTGATCCATCTTTGTGAAGCTATAAATAACCATCCATATTTGTGTACGAGTACTACTGATAATAATCTGTGGGAGTTAGTGAGTGATTGACCATTTAGCTCTTGCATATTAGGTATGCTGCAGTTGATGGCATAAGTCTATATGCCCTCAGGATGAAATGAAAAAGATGAATAAATATGGTGAATAGAGTCATTGTGTCTATGTCAATGCTTTTTTAATATTTATTTTTTTGTTGTGGGCAGCATTGATTCATTAGGCCATAGAGCCGGTCCCAAGTTCAAACCTTAGCTTGGGTTACTGAAGTTTGGAGTTGGGGTTTCACATCTTCTCCCTGTGTCTGAGTTTCCTCTGGTTTCCTCCCATCTCCCAGGAACATGACAGTAGGTGGACTGGCTACAATACATTGAACGAGTGTGTGAATGTCATGCTGTAACGGACTGCCATCCTATTCAGTGTGTACTCCCACCTTGCGCTCAGAGTTCATGGGGTAGACTCTTTATCCACCACAGCATTGACCAGGATAACGCAGTTACTAGGGGTGAATGAATACATTTTTTTGCTTTCACTTGTTATCTCTAATCTTCTAAGATTTATTCTTTTTTTTTATTATTTTTTTTTTTTACAAGAATTTATTCTTCTTGTTCAGGAAGACCAGACACTTGCGGAAATCCATACGTCAATGTGCAATCCCCTTGACCAATCTGGCATTGAAGTATTTAGGCTGTTAAGAAGGAAAAAAAAAAAAAAAACCCAGCTGTGCTGTGACCCCATTGCATGCCACTCAGATTAAACAATTTTCTGGGCCACTGGACCTCAGATCTGTAGCTCTGTCTGAGTCAGCCCATCTTCAGAGGGTTAACCAGTGACTCCACTTCACTCACCGTGATGTTGAAGTTGCTAACAATGTGACCAAACTTATTATTAATGACTGTCACGCCTGTCAGGGGCGGCGCAGGCTCAAAGTGCTATTCATCATGGTCTTTCAGAACGTTATTGTATTTTCAGAGCTATTGAACTGGGAAAGCTTATTTGTTGATTTTTTTTTTTAAATCCATTGTACAATTTTAATGTTTCAGTGTTTGATTTCTGATGATAATAATAATATTAATAAAGATCCTCGGTTGCCTCAGGAGCAGACAAGATCAAAACGCTGACTATTTTTTTTTTTATCTCCTCTCTTTCCTCTAAAGGAAAGAATTGTTGCATATTCACAAAAGCGGGTAACTGAGATAAATTAGGTGCTGGAGGCCTTCAGATGAATTTTAATGTCATTTGCTCTTCAGCAGAGAGACCTCTTCACCTGTGTCTACACGCTGAGATGTTCAGAACAAAGGCAGCCACATACACATCATAAATTAATGCATACACTCTCTGTGCTAAACAGACAATACGTCGACTGGCTACACCGTGCAATAACTGAAGTGGCTTCATGTTTTTCATGGCCTCCGGTCATGTCGAGCTCTCCATATCCTACTGAATTATAATGACACTTAGGACCGAACCCAAGAGGCTTTCCACCACAAACAGTGTCAATAGGTTGAGGCGATAAGGCTGTTCTCCCTAAGAACCTAAAAGAAATAAAATAATGCAGGGCACTGAAGGTTGATTCATCTGCGCTGCTCAAAGTCTAGCTCATCCTTTTCAGAGTCACCCAAGAATAGACTTTTTGGCCTAGGTTATCCTTTGGGGATCGTCCTGAAGACCAGACTGGCAAGAATCCAATAATCCTTCCTCAATCAAATATTAATTCTTCATTCTGACGCTCCCGCTAGGTGTTGTTTTTGGTCATTGCCCATTATGGGATGCCCAATAATAGAGAAACTCACGAACACTTTGCCACTGAAAAACGAGCATAATTGAATTGTACGTATGATGGTATGCTAAAAGGATAGATATTGATCAGTAGCGTGTTCTTTATTTACCTTTGATGGCAGAGAAGGCCTGAGAGACTCAGGACAAATGATTTTTTCTTCTTCATTCACCGCTTTAATCTTGGTCAGGATCATGATGGATCCTGGGAACATGTTGACAGGTGGGAATCTCAGGGCACCATCACATGCATTCACACCTCGGGCTAATCCACCTATCTGCATGTTTTTTTTAAAGGTGGAAAGAAACCAGTGCTAACCTGGAGGAAACCCTTGTGGACATAAGCAGAACATGTGGAACTCTGCACCTGAGTTTGAGCTCCGGCTCAAAACAGGGCTTCTGGAGCTGCGAAATGGAAATGCTACCACACTGCCTCCAGTCAAATTAGCGTTTCTGTTTTGCACCGATCTAAACGGCAGCATTTCAGATGTAGACGACATTATAAATTAATTACAAGCAATTATAACACAAATTACCTTTTCCATCTCAATTTTACCCATCAATATTTCACAAAGCACACAGCAATACCTTCTGCCTACTCTCATTCCCAGCAGTCTGGAGCTCTTTTGTGTTGTGTTTTAATAGCCTGGTGATATTCACACCTAACCCAAGAATTACCACCTTCATCTTATTTTTCCTCTAAGGCAGACTGTTTTACAGAAAGACAGAGAGAGTGTGAGTCTTGGGCATGCTTCCTTGATTTGCGATGTCAAAGCGTCAAGTGGCTGCACTGTTTATTTGTGTTAACAATTCTCTGTGAAATGGTGAGGGATTATTTGTGGTTGCATGCCGAGTTTCAAGGACATATAGTATCAGGTCAAGAAGCGAGACATTATACTCTGTTTGAAATGCACTGGGTTTTCCAAGCACTTTCATGCAGTCTCCATATTACCATATGACAAATTCTGGTACCCTACCTGTTCCAATCTCAGTGTTAATTGCAGCTTTCTTTGACAAACAATTACGTCACTGTAAATCATACCAAAGTGATTCTTTAACTTGATGCTTTAACAGTCAGAGCCGTATCAACCTACAGTTCTCGACTGGTGTCCCACTAAAGCTACACAGGGTTGAGCCTGGCCAGCACCTGGATGGGAGCCCTTGTCGGGAAAACTAAGGTCGCTGTTGGAAGTGGTATTGGAGAGGCTCACAAGGGTCTGTGTGGGTCCTAATGCACCAGTATAGTGACGGGGACAATATACTGTTAAAACAGTATGGTCTTTCGGTTGAGGTCTCTGTGATCATTAAAAATCCCAGGACACTTCTCGTAAAAGACTAGAGGTATAACCTATGAGTCCTCGTGAGATTCCTTAATAATATTCATCTCGGAATTGGCTACATCACTCTCCTTTCCTCTCCACCAATAGCTGGTGGGCGTTCTGGTGCACTATGGCTGCCGTCGCATCATCGAGGTGGATTCTACACACTGGTGGTGGTTGAGGAGATTTCCCCGCCATACAATGTGAAAAACTGTAACTAACTAACATCTCGTACAACACCATCATTATAGAACGTAAAACCATGGTGCCTCAGCCTTTTTATTGCCTATAAACTGCATTTTCCCACAATTACCCCAACTTCATTTTAAAAGTGGATTTCTGCATGCATGACCATATCGGTCCAAGCCGAACAACACAAAAATAAATCAATTCGACATTTTCAGATCCTTGCTTAAACATCCTGCAGTAGCTCTCTGATTTGTGTTGTAGGAGTAGCAGACTGCTCATATGGAACATATGAAACATACACAATCACATATGTGTATATGAACAGGAAACAAACGAGAGAATACATTCCATTACAGAATACATCTAGTTGAAATGTACACAACGTGATGAAAAGAACACTGTTTTTTTTTTTTATTATTTTTTTATTCCATGCCTAAAGAGCATTTCACTGCAAGGTCCACCATTCAAGCCGACTTATGATTTCAGAGATGTTTTGTTGCTCATCCACAAGACGTAGATCAGGTTTCAAGATCTGATGAATCTCCTGGGATTAAAATCGAAATGATTATATCACATTGAGAATAGCTTTAGAAGAAGAAGAAAAAAACCCTTCTATATCCGAGTAGAAATGTTTGTTGCTAGAGCAGAACCTTCAAGTGTGCATACTTTATATCTCTGGTTCGAGGACCTTGAAGATGTAATGTAGCGTTATAATTCATTTAAGGTTCATAGTCCTTAAGGACCACTTGTGTGTCAAAATGTACCATAGAGAAATCCATTCAGCTTGACTTGCTGAATGAATCAAGATCAACCGATCAAGCAAGGTTGATGGTGTGAATGTCAATACTGGAGAATTCCTGTTAAGTTTAAAAGATTTGTTGATGATCTGATTACTTCCTGATTATTCATTTCTTTTTTTTTAATGAAGATCCTTTCTTAGGGGGACAAGTGGCCTAGTGGTTAGCACGTTCGCCTCACACCTCCAGAGTTGCTTCGATTCCCACCTTCACCCTGAAGCTTGCATGTTCTCCCCCTGGGTACTACTTGGGGATTCCTCCCCCAGTCCAAGGACATGCCTTGTAGGCTGTTTGGCCCTGTGATGGGTTGGCACCCTGTCCAAGGTGTCCCCTGCCTTGTGCCCCAAGTCTCCTGGGATAGGCTCCAGGCTCCCCTGTGACCAAGTGGTACATATAATTGATAGAAGAACCTTTCTTCTTTCTCTTAGCTCGGGGTGACATTTTATTTATCCACACTTGACTGGACACTTGGATGGGTGTTTTTGTGCAGTCATGTTTACTCTACACTGCCACTATGTGCTCAGATTTCCCATCATTCACATGGCGCATCGCTAAGGCGTTTTGTTGGAATCCTGTGACCCAAAAGTTGCACATCCCAAACAGCTGCACGCGCGTAAAAAAAAAAAATAAATAAATAAATAAATAATAATAATAAAAATACACAAAAGAAAACGTGTTGCAAAACCGACATGGCATTAGCCGAGAACAGCGCACAGGCTGTAAGAGATTTCCGTTTCCAGTCGGTGCAAAATTAATTGTGCGGTAATTGCGCGCGCACTGCGGTTAACTCTCTCTCTCTCTCTCTCTCTCTCTCTCTCTCTCTCTCTCTCTCTCTCTGGTAGCAGAGCTCACCAACGGGAAAAAGAAAAGAAGCTCGCGTGGAGTGAAGACACTCAGCCACAGTGCTGAGGCGCGCGTGCCTCTCTGCTGCACCATATTCCTCCTCGTGGAGTTTGAAATATCCGCTGATTAGCACAACACAAGGATAGGAAATATTTGTTTCTACAAAAAAAAATATATAATAAATGAATAAATAAACGAATTAATAACTAAAATGACTACAGATCAAGAATCAACACGCATCGTTTAGAGGAATCCGGCGGATTTTTGTCTGACGCGCGCACGGGAGGCGGATAAAAAAAAGCGCAAGGCACGAGCGGAACATTTTCGGAAGTTTGTGGTAACCGGATATATATATATACATTTTTTTTTGCACGATGCCGCGTAACTCCCCGGCTGTGTGGCTCGGCGTGTTGGCGCTGGTGGCGCTCACAGACGCGCAGAACGACACGGAGCCCATTGTGCTGGAGGGGAAATGCCTGGTGGTGTGCGACTCGAACCCGGCTTCAGACGCCAGAGGCTCTTCTTCTCCGCTCGGCATCTCAGTGCGCGCGGCCAACTCCAAGGTGGCGTTTTCAGCCGTGAGGAGCAACAACCACGAGCCGTCAGAGATGAGCAACAAAACGCGGATCATCTACTTCGACCAAGTAAAGAACGTTTTTTTCTTTTTTTCTTTTCCCCACCCCACTTACAAAAGTTAGCCAGAAAGTATTATTATTTTCTGCATGCATATTTGCTTGCAAAACAGATTGCAACCACATAAATATGGAATAACATGTTTCACCTAAGTCTAAATATTGAGTATTTCATATTGAATAGTACTCTATGTTAAAGGATCAGCTGGTCAAATAACCTCAACTCTCAGAAATAATAGTACTTCTCATTGTGTCTGGACTTGCACCATCAAACATGCATCTTTTCTACCTTTAGTAGGCTTTGTATCTTACAATTGGACCTTAAGGACCATTGATCCAGAGTACCTTTTCTCTAAAATCTAATTAAAGGAACACCACATGCACCTTCCCAGGTATAACACATTAAAGGTGCAAACACATTGAATGCACCCTTCAGGGCACCCATCCCTAAAGTACCTTTATTTTCTTACCTTTATTTCTGAGAGTGCAAGAATGGCATATTTTCCCAGTGAAAGGCTATACATTATTCTAAATTTTTTAACCAATTAACGAAAAATAAAAACAAAACAAACAACAACAACAACAACAACAACAACAAAAAAACACTTAAATGGTGATTAGGTTGAATGATACAAGTAGAACAGATTAGTTCAAGTCATTATTTAAAAAATAAAGTCATTAGGCAGGATTAAAGTCATCGATGTGATTAATACGTCAGCGCATTATCCATTTTTGTTAATTGAGTTGGTTAATGAGACACACTCACACTCCTTATAAATGTATGTGAGATTACTTATAATAATTCATTCAACCAATGAGTATATATATATATATATATATATATATATATATATATATATATATATATATATATATATAAGATCATATAGTTCTAGGTCGATATTTTTTGTATTTTTCTTGGGCGCCTGTGTGAATATCCTATATACATGAAGTATTCGGTAGGACACCGGTGTAAGTGTAATGTATGGGGTGTGGGTGTATGTGTGTATAAAACGTAAATGTAAACGCTCCGTCAGATTCAAGGCCTCTCATTTACAGCTGCGAAACTGGTATAGGCCACTGCTGAATAGAGACTATAGAAGACCACGCAGGCATCATGAAGTGGAAAAGCGCACACTCAGTGCACAGTATTGCCCACTGTGATGAAGTGCAGCTGTGCTGCATACAGCCAGTAGCCTACATAAATCATTACTGTGCACCCCTCTCTGTCAGACTTTCTGTATACCTGCAGAAATGCTATTCATAACCCATATCTTAATTCTTAAATCATACATCACACTGCAACTTGCATAATTTTATTGAACATTTATGGACCACTGATATAGCTTTTTTTTGTTTTTGTATGGTTACACACTATAACCTTTCCAATACTAAGCAATACAAGGCTGCAATATGCAAATGAACCACTATTTTTTGTGTGCTCAGATGCTCTAGATGAGTGTTTCTGTGGGTGTTTTTGATGATTCATGGCTTTCGCATGAACCGGTAGGCATAAATGATTTTAATCAAAAGAATGCAATTTGTAACCATGTCAACAGACGTTCTGTAAGGGCCTTTTTAATATATCGCATGGTATAGTGCGGATGCAACATGTAATCTCAATATAGTTTTTTGTCAGTATTGTTCAGCCTTATATTTTATTGCATTATCACCCCGGCGCCATGCTGTGTTGCCTTCACTAACCTTCTTGCTTCTCGTCATTCACTTGTCATTCAGTTCTGACACACACCAACAGGCCAGGGCATCTGATAGAGCTCAGCCTTGGTGTTTGGCCTGACTGGACCATACAGGGCTGACATTACTTATAGATGGTTTTTGGATATTCACTGATAGCTTTGTGTAGATCCATGCTGCAAAAATGAGCTTTCGGGTCGAAAACTAATCCCAGTTATGCAAGAAAGGCTGAAGCAAGCAAATCTAACATAAAAAAATATTTGTTTTGTGTTAGATTTGTATCTCAGCACATGTATTCTTACTAAATACTTTCATCCATTTGAAGGAGTCAGTTTAAGATTTGGCTCAGGCTTTAATAAAGCCTTAATTAAGCACCCAAGCAGATGGACTACAGCATATATTAACCATTAACAAGGCAGTGCACTACCTTACACCACACCACACTCTTTTCCTTGCACCACACTCTGTTCCCTTCCAGCCCTCATTTTCTTCATTTCTTATCTGTACTTCTGCAAAGACAGTGCTAATAACTGTGCATTTTGATGCAGGACACAAAATAAAACTCGGCTGCTTTTTCTGCTGAGATGTGCTGTGTATAGGCCGCCCTTGAGGACCTATTATTCCTTACTCATTACTTTGGCTGCTGGGGCAGTAGGGGTGGTTGTGAGGGGCGGGGGACGAGGTTGGGGGGGGGTGTTTTGTTATAAAAGAAGGTAGCCTGACCAGCTGCTCTCTGGCCCTGTTTTGTTCAAAACCTCAATGCACACAAATCACAAACTAACCAACCAACCAACCAAACAACCATGCTTTCTGTCTAACCCATGGATTGAGGCCTCTTGGGGCCTTTATGTAACTCTCTGGCAGTGGAGCAAGCCATACTGGCCTGCTGTGTATTGTGTGAGAGCTCTGTGGATGCTAGCCATGCCCCCAATGGGATGGATACTGGTGCCGATGGTGCTCAATCTTCTCAATACTCGTTGGAACGAGCTGTCTGGGTTTGGAAAGGACTATTGGATACCCATTTGTGAGCTATCTGGAGCTCCTAGATATGTTTACGGCAGGTGATTGTGTCTTATCTGTCCCAGATGGTTATGGGAGAAAAGAGCCAGGTGGATATTGGGTCAGACCTTGGTTAAAAAAAACAAACAAACACCCCCCCCGGCCCCGAAAATATGTAGGCTTGTATAGCAATTCTGTTTTCTCCTTTGGGTATTATTCCAGGAATTCATAATGGCAGTAGTTTTGCATAAAAACTGTGCAGACACTTTCGATATTTCAGTGTTGCCAACAAATAGAGTGCAAAAGAACAACCGTCACATACAAAAGTAGTGTAATTATTGTGCAAATTGTTATATTGGTGAAATCATAGATATGCCTGAAATGTCACATTAGTATAGAATTTTAAATGTCAGATGAATTCACTGTTTAATTTGTGCATCTATAAATAGAAACAGACATTATACATTGCATAATTTATCACATACTGGCATATATATATATATATATATATATATATATATATATATATATATATATATATATATATATATATGAGCAATAAATCACAAAAGACGTGTCATCTCTTGCTTTTAATGGGGGAGATTCAAACTCTCTATTTAGCATCCTTTTGTCTGGCAGTCTGAGTATCTTGGTAGTCTAATAAGCACAAGTGAGCTGAAACCCCAAAGGGTCTGAGACAATAGAGTCAGAAGAGTCACAAGACCTCCTCTGCTTGTGCACCAATATCCCAAGCCCATGAAGTGCATAAAGAGGAAGAAAGTATGGTACATCCAATACAAAGTTCAAATGGGGACAATTTTTCTAAAAACCTTCACCTGCTGAAGCAAAAACTCACTTGCAAGGCCATTACAGTTTTACATTTGTGTCTGTTTATTTCAGTGATTTTTTTAAATGCAAAGTTCTAATAAGTAAGGCAGAATCCAATTCGAGCATAACGCTTTTAAAAGAACAGATGACTTTACAAGATACATTGATACAAGGTTTCCACCAGTTTATCGGATACTAGTACCGAGTAGCAGTAGGATGAACATGATTCATTACGATCCCACAATAACGAGTACCCTTTCTTTGCATGTGGAATGGGTTAAATTGTAAATCTAGCTTGTGAGTTACAAAATCTATTGTATTAATTCCTTCACATGCAATGTAGGGGAGGAAAGAATATGGAAATGAGGTTTTTGCATGTGCTGTTTGTTCTTGACAGCTGCAGAGACTCCTGGAACAGTAGAACAGGAACTAAGCTAATTAAAGGCAGTGAGACATGTTGAAAAACTGTTCAAAATACAACGTGAACACGAAATTAAACAGTCTACTTTCCGCTGATAAACCGAAGAGGTTTTCATTCACATGTACAGTCAATATCTAATATGAAGCCATGTTTGCCAAGGTAATATGAAGTCATTTTAAGAAACGTTCTGATCGTTTTGCGATACCGAGGCACAATCTTGATAAACATTTTCATTAAAACCTAGTGGAAGACACCATATTGTCTTTAACTGGTCTAAATGGGCTTTGACAAATTTAATACCTTCCTTTTAGCCGTATAATTCGCTCGCATGATCAACATTTCTGCAGGCTGTGAGGCTCAGTAGATCACACTGCGGGTGGAAAATTAATCTGTTTCCGTAAACACCACCCTGTATTTTTCACTTTATGATAAAATGCCCCAAATTCCGTATTCCTCAGGGAAAAATGTTTAAGCAGATTTGAATGACGCAACCTGACGGTAAATCAGTTTCCATGTTTTTTTTTTCTACGTGCCATCAAATTAGCATGTGTTTACACACCCGAATCTTAACTAAAAATTGAAAGTAAAGGTTTAAATGTCTTTGACTAAGATCAATCATTAGTCTGTGATGTCGGAGCGTATTTTCTCAGAATTGTTTTACAAATGCAAATTTTGAAGAACTTGCATGAACGAACACAAAGTAAGGAATGATTAACTTTAGAGGGAGGACGGGATTGCAGGCGTGACTTTTCTTACAGCTTAAACTGTATAAAAGTCAAAGGGATGATTTTTGCTTGTTAGAAATCGTATGAATTCCGACATGAGATCATGCCGTGGATACGCTGAGTAAGGCCGGGATTGTAGTTACACCTACAGTGGGTTCCGAATATCGGAGACCACTAAAGAAAACACTTCTAAGCGTTGCGAATTTAACGCAAAGTGTTTAATTACAAATGATATTATCAGCAATAAATTGAGTGAAAATTACAATTTTTATAGAATATTTACATGAATTTGAAAATTTCTTCCTATTTGGTATGTCCCCCTTTTGCTTTAAAGACAGATTGCACTCGAGCTGGGATGGACTTAAACCAGGATGGTTCATGTCAGATCCAAACCATGGGCATGTCGTTTGAACACGTTCTTCAGTGGAAGGGATAGGATCTCGAATAATATCTGCCCTTTTGTTATAAACATTACAAATTTGCTTACATTTAAACAGTGGCCAACAAATCACACAAAATCTTGAGTATTGAATATGTAAGATTTTGAACGTTTCCTTTTCTTTAAATTTTTTCTTTAAATCTTTTTATTTCCTGTTATAAATGAAAAAATAAATAAAAATAAATTAAGTGCAACAGAATTGCAAGGTGGCCTCAAACATCTGGACCTCGCTGGATCTAGTGGATCATGTTGCACCTCCTTTGGCCAGCATGAATCAGCCTGGTTTAGTTTTTTACAAGATGCCGGATGTGTTGTACCATGTGGAAATCATGGCATTGCCCTGTCTCTTGCTCTGAACTTCCATTTCCACCTCAACCCAAATATTCATGATAGTGCTGAACTCTGGAGGCGTTGTAGGCCACTGTACAGCTGGTGCACAACCAGAATAAGCTTTTTGCCGCTGAGGGTACCGCCGCGGACGCCTCGACAACATACATTTGCTGCTATTGCCCGCTATGTGGCGCTATAAACACAGATTTTAAAGGGTGAACATGTCACCGCTCATTTTCGCAAGTAGCTGTCAACTGCACCTTGCTAATGGACTAGATTTGACGGTTGCAGTCAGTGGAGAACACAAGAAAAACACTATCTGTATGTTTAAAAACAAATCACGTTCACAGAACCAAATTTAGTCCTCAAAAGCCCATGTAAGCGTTTATTGTTTAGACTGAATTCAAGCTGAATAGTAAGTGTATAGTACTACAACCCTGTATTTTATCTGTATTTTTAAACTTTAGAAATATGTGCATTATTATTATTTATATCATTGCATCTTGTAGTATTTTGTCCTTGCAATAAAATAAAAGTGATAGAAAAGGTGAATTACTCTGCATTAAGAGTGGAAGCCTAGCTGTCTGATACCCTACATCAATGAGCAGGCTTTATGTCAAACGTTGTGACCGCATTATTTAATGTTTGTCACAAATACAAACATTTAAAATGTACAGTTAATAATCAGAAACGGTGAATTTCAATTTGTTATCCGTGATCTGTCCTTTTTATTAGTTGTAGGTTTGTTATTAATTGAAACGTAAAGAAAACTTCAATGAAAACATCGTTCGTGTGCTATTCACCAGCTGTTACCGATAGCACCGACGGCGTTGATGTTTTTCCATTCTTCGTGACGCTTAGAAATAAAACAGAGTTCACAATTATGGTCAAGCGTTTGGTTTTAATAAATAACAGCAACATTACAATAAAATTTCGCTACATTCCAGTAGAGCCTCCGTTGCGCCGTAGTGTTGTAGCAGCAAAAACTCCTCGAACTAGTTAGTTACAATACAAGCCTTGACTCATGGTGGATTGTTAGGCTGAACGTGTCCACCTGATTGTGGAAAAAAATAAACACAAATGTTTAGATGTACTGTACCATTGAATTATTCTTATCAGGGGTCCTGATGTGGACTCGGAAAACATTCACACACAGTCACAATGCCACTACCGGCCTCTACTCCTGACAGCAAACAGGACGGATAGACAGATGTTGATTGGCGCATAGTTTGATCTTTCCCTCGGGCCACTTTTTTCCACAACTGACTAGTCCGGTTTTGATGCTTTTGTGCCCTCCAGCGATTTGTGTGTTCTTTGTAGATAACACTGGTACCTGACATGGTAGACCATTTGAGATAGAGGCTCAATAAATCCACAATAAATGGATTGTTCTCAGACAATATTCTGCATACGAGTGATGACCTTGGGTGCAAGGATTTTTGTCTTTGTGGCTCTTCTCGTTTAAGCCCTCTGATTCAAAAGTGTGTGTGTGTGTTTTTGTTTGCTTGCTGATGCACAATTCTTGGTAAACCCTTGAAAGGTTCATGTTGGAATAGGAGTAAGGGTAAATTAAGGGTAGATTCTAGGACCTACGAGCCTACATGTGTTTGGGCTCTCTCATTTTACCCATTCTAACAATTGATTAAACAACTGATACTATAAAGGCTGGTTTATACCATGCAATGCAGCCATCCAACTTATTGTAAGTGCCAACTCAGTGTGTATGGACTTCTTGCACATTCTGTGTCATTTGCATCCTACAGTTGGAAATAGATTTTGCATTGCGGTTTGTATTCATAATTAAAATAGCATCATTTGAAAAAAAAAAGAGAGAATACCCTGGTTTATTTGATGAAATCCTGGTTTCTAATTGACAACAACAGAGCATGATAGCAACGAGGAAATCCTGTTGTGCATGAATGCCTATTTCAATCAAGATCTTTATTACTATCTCACGGTAAAATTGTCAAGGAGTCCATCTGGAAAGAGCATAGAAGAGAAAATACTTGAATTATACAGTGTGGCAAAGATATTTCTTTATAAAAACATTTTTTTGTATGTTTGTATGGGTTTTTTTTTTTTAAACTTAATTTCATGCTTTGATGCCTCTGAAATATATTTTTTCCCACCCTACAGGTCCTTGTCAACATAGGAAACTATTTCACATTGGACTCTGTATTTCTGTCCCCTCGCAAAGGCATCTACAGCTTCAACTTTCATGTTATTAAAGTATATCAGAGCCAAACCATACAGGTGAGGAGGAACATGAACATGGTATGCTCCATGGCAGGCTTGTGCGATGTAACAATATTATCATCCTTGTACTATATTATGTAGGGAGCTCTGCAAAATATGCTTGTACAAGATGATATTCAAAAATATGCCAAAAGCGCAGTTTTTCTTCACAATAAAAAAGACAGATGAGCTAACCGACATGTGAATATCAGCCACTCCCTGGTAGCCCTTCCCTCCTTCCCCTATCTCGTGCGCTCACGCTTTCTGACATGGTGTCTAGAGAATATTTTGAGTTCATCTATGTGAAATAACAATCTATTAATGTATATTTGACTGAGCTAACATTAGACAAGTATATATTTAACATACAGATAACTATATTTATTAGGGATGCCTATTGGTTTTCGCTGGAAGAGAAAAACGAATGACGATTTTGACCCAAAAAGGATAAACACACCCGCAACGAAGTTTCATATCTAATGCTTTTCAGATCGTATTAAAGGTGATGATGATTAGAAGGTGATTAAATATGCTGGGGTTTTTTTTTTTTTTCCCTGTGTGCTCTCCTGTGCAACACCGAGATGCATCAACATCTACAGTGTCGGTCATGTGGACATTAGAAAACCGATCCCTAAAAGGATTATATCAAAAGGTGATGTTAGTTTTTTTTTTTTTTTTTTTTAACTGTATGACTGGAGAATCACATGAAAATCCACCATCCAGCTGAGTTTTTCGCGATTGCTGCAGTTCCTGACTGCACAGCTAGAACTATTATTACACCTCCAGTAAACCTGAAACGGTGGAAATGCTCGTTTTTCTGTCTTTTTAAGGATTGTAACATAGAAAATCAATCAAAATCGCACAAGCCTATTCCATGGACTTAAACAAAAACATCACCTTAACATTTTAGATTATCGTTTATGGATGATTACAGAACCACCGTAAAAGCATGTGCGTCTCCTGTAAGACAAGTGCGGCGTTGATGACGTTGTTATCTTGTACGTTGCACTTGATAAAGTCCAGCTGCACTCTGTTTAAACCTGATTTTATTGTTCTGTGCGTTCCTTCATATGGACTTCTCATCTCCTGTCTTTTAGGTGAACTTGATGTTAAATGGAAAGCCAGTCATCTCTGCCTTCGCAGGTGACAAAGACGTGACACGGGAGGCTGCTACCAACGGTGTTCTCCTCTACCTGGACAAGGAGGACAAGGTTTACCTGAAACTAGAGAAGGGAAATCTAGTGGGTGGGTGGCAGTATTCCACCTTCTCTGGATTCCTCGTATTTCCTCTGTGAAAAAGGGGGCGTGACTGCCAGCTTTCCCATGCGTCAACAGCGTATCACCATTGTTTAACCGATCTGTCAGCATTAACAGGAAGGGCCTGGACTGGAGGCATTCCTCCAAACGCTCATTCGTTCACTGTTTGCCCAAAGTGTGAAAAGGACCTTTGGAGAAATATCGTTGTGGCATGTGTGTTCCTTTTTTCACAATGCAAAGACACATCTAGGGACCTGCTGTTGCCTTCATATATTTAACGAATTCAACTGAAGTGTTTAGTGTCTTTCAAAGCTGTGGATTTTTCGTACCATGTGTCAAATATTAGTCACTTTTCTGATGTCTGTAGGGTCAGTCGGTGTCATTCGTATCTGCTCACACATTAACTGTTTGATATGATAGCACTTCTTTTCTATGGAGAATTCAGGGGGCACTAAATTTCCTTTTACTGCTTACACATCTCTAGCACTCGAGAATAAATGAATAACAATGTATACCTAAACTTAACCTAAACTCAGCAAATATGGGGTCAATAAAACTGATTTGAATCTCCTTTCCTGCAGAGAGTGTTAGTCCTAATCTTATACACCTTATTAAGGAACATATATATATATATATATATATATATATATAAAACTTTTATGTTTAAATGGGGTAATGTTTCAGTTGTTATGGGGAGTGTCATGGATTTCCTGCTGAGTGCTGAAGTGCTTAGAGGTTTTCATTGACGTTGACTTTGTTTACTTTTGACACGTGCGTTTTGTTTTGGTTTCTGTTCTGTCTCCGCCCCGTTATGTTATTGGTTCTTTCCTAATGTCTCAGCTGTTTTTTTGTTTTCCCTCTTTGATTACATTTAGTATTTAACCCCCTCGTGTATCTTTGTTCAGGGTGAAGTATTGTGTGTTCTGTGTTATCCGCCAGACCCGTACGAAGCCTTTGTTCTCTGTTCTTTGTTTCCATGGTTTTTGATCCAGTTGTTGCTCCCATGTTTAATATTTCTCATTCATGCCTAGTTTCGCTCGTTTGCTCATCGTCTGACCCTGTGCTTGTTTCTGACTACCTTTCTGCTACACGTTTTGGATTCGTCTGCCTGCTTCTTAATAAAGCTCTTAACTGCATTTGCATCCTGCATCACTCCTGCTTTCATGACAGAATACTTCGCCTACAACATGGATGAAGCAGGAAAGAACCAATAACATAACAGGGGCGGAGTAGAGACAGAAACCGAAACAAAACACACGTGTCAAAAGTAAACAAAGTCAGTGTCGGTGAAATCCCGGAAGTGTGCGCTATCGCACTTCGGGCAGTTGAAATATTTTTCAACAAATATTGAAAAAAAGAAATAATAAATTGTTATCTCCCTGTCACGGATTTCCCCTCGGACTGAGTGCCGAAGCATTCAGGAAATCCGTGACAGGGAGATACCCGGGGACAATTCCTCTAATGAACATATCCAAATAGTTAAATAAAGGGGAAAAAAGCTTTATATTAGCCTACAGAAATTATGTTCAGGTCATTTTAAACTGGGAGTATGGAAGAGAAATAAAAATCTTTGTAACTATGGAACAAAAAAGATTACCTCTATGTTGTATTTACATTTGTGCCCTCAGACCAGCCAGTGGGATCTCCAAGTATGTAAAGGTTTTGTATATCTATGTCCATAAATATTGTTTATATGGCTAATGATTGAGATATATATTGGGTATTTAGAAAATTTTATTTCACAGTTATTTTGCTATAAAATCAAAAGAAATCCTTTGCCAAATAGTGAACCGAACATATTCTACAGCTGCCAAGATTTTGTTATGAGCAATTAAATCCTATCAACTTCTCAGTCACGAACATAGGCTAACAACGGTTAAGTGTAAGTGCAGACAGTGTATCTATGATGTACATAACCTTTTCTATTGCAAAGATTGAAAAGGGAAAAGGGGATTATGGAGAGGATAATGTCTATACCAGATGATGATAAACAGGCATACTGTAGATCCTGCAAATCCAAAATGTGTGCGAACCACGGTGAACTTGTTTCCCACACAAAGACAAACGTGTCTCTCTTTTCCTGTGCCTGGGCTTTTTGTGCAGTTGCTGAGATGTAGTTTTGCTGAGCCTTGGCAACCCCGTGGTTAAGATTGGTGCTCAACTCTCCAGGAGCATGCTTGGTGACCTTATTCTGGATAGAAACTCACTGCCAGAGTCCCGGGTATTTGCAGTGTTCCTGCTGTATCTCAGAATTGCATTTTTTGCCCTTGCGTATAATATCTCGGCCTTGCTGTTCTGCATCGCAAACAATATGTGGTGGTTTGTGGATCTGAAAAGGCGCTAAACTGTTCAGTGAACATCACAAACCATGACAATATATATTATTGGCACTTAGAGAATGACAAATCGATTGAACTTGAGAACCTCACCCGGCCTGTTTGAATTTGTACGCACTGAAGTTGTTATTGTAGGATTGCATAAATATAATAAAAGCGTCCACTTTTACGTCAATGCTATGGACTTCATATGGACTGAAATCAGTGCTGCCAGTTTTGCTGAAATGGGAGGATGTTTTAGATACAAGTTATTAATTTGATTCTAGCAAACAGAGCATTTGCTATCACAGAAAATAAAAGTAAACAGAAATGATGCTGCCTGGGATCAATTTTCCCCCAAAAGAATGTTTGGACACTCGATTAAGAATTTGACGTCAAACAAATGTACGCTGCAGTAAGCACGTCTTCTGAATTTATAGTAAATCCTAGTAAACCTCTATAGTGAGAATGTTATTAGGAAAGTACTCCTGCTAAAGTGAACGCTGTGATTAAATCATAAATCTGCTGTTTGGGAATTGTGGCACACTGTGTAACGTTTTTGCTGAGGTGTCCAATGAAAGACTGTAATGACACAAAAAATATACCATGTATAGGTTGTTCCTGGTTCCACTGTAAATCGAACCAGATAATGCAATACAGTTTGACATATCTTTATAGACTTTAGAAGTGCTTTCATTTCAAAATCGCTGGACATATTTATTCAGTCAAGGCAATGGTTCGTTTCTATGTATAGACATTTGATCATTAAAGCAAAATTTTGTTATTCCAAAGGCAACTTTCCAGGACCCAATTAAGTCCAATAAATCCATTTGCACAGTAGAGGCCATCTTACCAACATTTTAGCAATGATAGGGACAATAGTTTATTTAAAATAATAATAATTAAAAAAAAAAAAATCACAATCACACTGTAATGGAGTTCAGAGCTCACGCTCACTTTGCTTTGTTAGTCATTAGAAGCAGATCATGCTTATGCAACCGTTGCTTGATTTGTAATATGCGAATGTCTCTCTGCCTGTGGCTTTCTGTGGTACTGGCATTTGCAATCTCTAATCGGTCCATTTGCCCCAGAATGTCTTTCTTAGGTTTGCGTCGTTGCAATTATATAATTGCAAAATGTATTTTTGTCTGTTTACAGCCCCTTTGGTTTAGAAATGAACTTCAACTTAAAAACAGTTCAGAGTCAGCAGTTGCATGCCATTTAAAGAAACTCTTGGATTAGTTCGTACTTGCACAGCTGTTGAAGTAAACGCTCTCTCGATGACACTGCAAATTGTCCCTGAGAATGCTTTCTCAACTTCTTCTGTCCTATTTTCAGTGTGGGACTCGACATATAGGTATTTGGATAGTGAGGAATATTTTGTTGCTATTTATATCAAATAAGTCGGTCCTTTGCATTTTGTTTTGTGAATACTCTTTAATCATATGCCACAATTGCCTAGAGGTGCGATGTACGACAATATTCAAGGTTTTATTGCTAGATGATGTTGTTCTTAGATTAACCAATCCTCTGAAATGGAGAGGTGGCAAGTCTGAAGTGCTGCTCACTTTGATTTGATGGCGAATGCCATACTGAGCGCTTCAGTATTGATTTGCGGTCAGCGCAAATGGGTCGTTTAAAGGAATGATGTCGCAGCGTTTGGTGAATTGACAATTGTTAGAGATGGACTTTTAATTAAATCTGATATTAATGGTGAAATGGGTGAAATATGCATGTTGTAACTAGGGATGCATTGATACCGATACTGATATCGCGTGTCAATCAGATTTACCGATAATGACATCCGATAGCGACGTATTGCACAGTTAACGTTGACAGTCAAAGCGAAACAGACTGCACACTCTGCTCGGTGAAAATACCCAGAGGAGATACTACAGCTTCATCCTATAATACGAGTAACCCGATAACGCATCTTAAACATAAAACTCAGCACTCAGGAGCTTTAATTGCTAGCAGCACACTGCAGCAATGCTAGGTGAGTGACTACCCATATCTTACCCAGTATATTGTGCTTGACTATCGGCTGCTGTCGGTCATTGAGGGATTCAGACGCTATTAACAAAGAGTGCTTTAATTCTGTATGCTGTTCAGAAGCGCTTTTCTAAACTGAAACAAAATCTGCTTTTGTCTACTGCGATCTAAAGTAATTAATGTAGCTAGCTAATGCACTTCGTTTCAAATTAACTTGCTAATGTTATCAAGAACAAGCCTAGTAGCCTAAGTGCATGGTCGCGATAAAAATCCTAATATACCGCGCTAAATAACATGTTCCATGACAGCCCTATTTGATTAATACTAAGACGTTTACTCATATCAGTATTGTATGAGTATAGTACAGAAGCCCTAAGAGGCCGTGCATTATTTTTCTTTCGTTCTTGTTTTCTGGTGATCACGACTTAATTTTCTCGCGACCTTGACATAACAGACTAGTTGCTTTCCTGTGATCTCGACATAATAGAAGTTGTTTTCTCACGATCATGACTTTTTCCGTGTACTCGACATAACAACATGTTTTTATTGTTCTGGCTTGTATTCTGTTCTATTTTTCTATTGTAAGTGCAATCCCTGTCCTCAGCATCATGGATGGATGAACAAATTCATTTTTACTTTGATCAGGAACTCGCACGACTTCCATATTAGTGTCCAACACTTGAGAAGGAGACACCCCTCTCCCTTATTGCGCAGATAAAGTCCTTCTCTACAGCACTGATTAAATGTATGATGGCGATGGTGCCAACGTGCATGCGACACCAGCCCCATTCACAAGGCGTGAGATTATCTTGGGATAAAATTAAATTGTGAGAAAGCAGCTTTTTGTTATGTCAAGATCACAAGAGAAGAACTATTGTTATGTCAAGATCATGAAAAAAAACAAGAAAGAAAAAAAAAAATAACGCATGTCCTCTTAGGGCTTCTGTTGTATAGACAATTAACAAAAAAAACAAAACAAACAAACACGTACATGGTTTTCATAGGATGAAAATTAAAAAGATATCAATGCATCCCTAATTGTAACTAATATTATTTGCTTAATATAGAAAATTCCCTTCAAAATAACACCGGTTTGTGATTCTGTACAAGCACTTTTTTTTCTTCTTCTTATTATTATTTCTTATTATTCTTGTATGCTCTCCTTGAGCACCTCGCAGTTAGGAAAGTTAATAGGTCATCAACCTATTGGGACTACAACTACGATTTGTCTTCAGAAGAGGATTGATCCAATGGAAATATTTGCTTAGATACACAGCGCACTATATATATATATATATATATATATATATATATATATATATATATATATATATATATATATATATATATATATATATACAGTAGACATTTAGGGTGATGTCACAGATAACTGCAGATGGAAATGTACTGAATGAATGATGAGCTTCTGCTCTTTAAAGCTCCCCCTTCAGTGCTTGGGTTTTTACATCTTTTATATGTACAATGGAGGACTGAGGATGACCCGAGAGTCTCTGGTTGTGAAAAATGAGAAAAAGGATGTGCTGCAAATAAGTGTCACTTAAACATCGATGGGGACAGTATCCAATCTGCTACATCATTTTACTAATTGTTTAAATGTATCTGGAGTGTTACTGATGTTTTTTTGTTTTTTTTTTAAGCCTTGAAAGAATCATCATATGTTTCTGTCCAATTAAATCAAAGCTTCTGTGATTAATGGTGACCCGTTATTGATTGACAGCTCGATGGGGAAGGCAGCGTTTAAGCTGAGTGCTTTTGCATTCTGAAGTTAAGCTGCTCTGACACTGTGCAGTGTATGGTAACACTAATTGGGCTGAGACCTTGTGCTCCCAAAGGTAATAGTCTAACAAATCATCTCATTCCATGATGTGAAAAGGGTTGATACAGGTAAGTTATTTTTATTACGTGAGCACTTGCGACATCAGTGTGAGAATTATCATCCGCATGTTTCAGAACATGAAAAACAGCTGAAAGAAGGAACGTCTGTCAGATAATATCTTTCACGTAGCGAACAGGATGAGCAGAGATGTATTCACCCACACTGTGTCACATTATTACACATCTCGTACCAAGCCTTTGTTAACACCTCTCACAGTCCCCGAAGAATAAAATCACAAAATCACACGTTTCTGTATTTGAAACCCACCAATCATACAAGAGTAAAAGAAAACTTACATTTTACATCTCCAAGAGTTGGTGAAAGTTCATGGCGAATATGCATGGGATGCAGTTATATTAACAGATATTGCATGTGGAGTGGATGTTGAGATGAAATACCGAAATCAGCAAAAAAGATGCAAAAGAGCAATGGAGAAGCCTCACAAATAGTCGTTTTGATCCGGAGCTTGGGTTGCCGTCTGAGTGGAGGTTTACTTTCTCGGTGTCTGCATTTGTTTCCTTCAGGTTGTAAAGTCTCCTCCCAAAAATGGTGTCTCATCCAGGGTCTATTCATGCCTTGCATCTAGTGTTCCTGGGATAGGCTCCGGATCCAAATTCACCCTGAACATGATAAAGCAATTACTGAAGAGGAATGAAATTGATTTTGAGTCATTGTTGACCAAGCAGTAATGTTATTCAGAGTGCACTTTGAATTGAAGAGGGAGACGTGTATATCTTAATTAGAGGGGGAAATTAAAAAGCAGAAACTGTAATCATGGCACATCAATCAGAGTGCATAGAAGAAACTAATAGTGTTACTGAGATATCCTAGCTTCAATCACTATTTAAGTCTGCATTATACATGGACAGCCATACTTACTTTGCCATGTGCTCAGTGTTTATACTGGAAAGTCTGGCACATCAGCTGGCTGAGATGGGTTATCTGGCATACCACAAGCGAACGCGTGTGCAACAATAGAGTGAATTTACCGCCTCACGCTACCTGACACTTAATCGTTTCTTTTTCACGATATACATAGGACATAACATGCTGAATTGCGCCTTCACATGTTAAACACATATTACTAACATAATGAGTCCTTCCAGGATTTTGGGCTTGCAGAAATGAACGCAAAATCATGGAAACCCTGCAATATTCGCAGGAGCTTGCAATTTTTCTAAATTACTGCAGATTTTCAGCAGATTTGGGCCAAGGCAGGTCATGTGATGTCATCACAACACGCATTCAGCCAAAGTTCCCTTTGATTCAGCTGGATCGTACGAGTACAACTAAAAGGTCTGATTTACCAACAACACTCGGGAAGCCCATATAAAACAATTTCATACAATTGCAATGTCGCCAAATCAATAGTTTTCCACAAAAAAAATCTGCAAAATGCATCACAAATTTTGATAAAACCTACAGCAAAATCAAGCTAAATAAATAAATAAATAAATAAATAAATAACTTTGTGAATCCTGGGTGGACTGAAATGAAAAACTGAAATGTGCATGTTATTTTTAATGCAATATTCTGTTCTCTCCAATAGCATTTCTTTCTTTCTTTCTTTCTTTCTTTCTTTCTTTCTTTCTTTCTTTCTTTCTTTTTTTGCACCTTATTTCCTGCAAAAAAGAAAAAAAAATCTACCCTGGGCCCAATCAACATTCACCTTCCACTTTATTAGAAATACCTGCACACTTGCTCATTCATGCAATTATCCAATCCTGAGGCAGCAGCGCAAAATTACGAGCTTCAGTTAATATTCACATTGAATATCAGAATGGGGAAAGTGACTTTGACCATGGTGTGGATGTTGGTGCCAGATGGTCTGGTTTCAGTATTTCAAAAAAACAACAACCCCAAAACAAACAAAAACTGCTAATCTCCTGGGATTTTCACACACAGTCTCTAGAGTTTACACAGAATGGTGCAAAAAAACAAAAAAACATCCAGTGAGCAACAGTTCTGTGAGTGGAAATGCCTCGTCGATGAGAGAGGTCAGAGGAGAATGGCCAGACTGCTTTGAGCTGACAGAAAGGCTAGGATAACTCAAATAATCACTTTTCACATCTGCGGTGAGCTGAAAAGCATCTCAGAATGCACAGCATGTCGAACCTCGAGGCCGATGAGCTACAACAGGAGAAGACCTCATTGGGTTCCAGTCATGTCAGCTAAGAAGAGTACTTTGTGTGTATGTATGTGCCCCTGTGTGTACTGCCAAGTTTTTAAACACCCCATATTTCAGTTCTTTCGTTTTAAATGACCTCATTTCAAATAAACTCTGTAAGAGAATTGAGAAATGTTCATTATTAAATGTATGAAATCTTCACTCTCTATTACTCTAATTTGACGCTTGTAACACACCACATATTTATGTTTTACAGGCTTAACGGCTTTACCCTCCAAGTACCTTTAATAAAGCACTCGTTTAGAGTCCCATTAGGGTCTAAGAGTGAGGCGCTAATAAGTTCCTCGAAGATTTAGGTTTCCTTATTTAATTGTTTTCTGTAACATTTTGTCTGGTCTCTAACAATAGCGTAATAGTGATTCAGTTGTAATGTATACCAACACATTTGTATTTCCATTTCCATACCTCTGTTTCTAATTGTGAATATGAGTGATGTTTTATAGTGCTAGAGAAGAACATGTGAGGGGGACAGAGTGAGACAGACAGAGAGAGATTCAGAGAGAGAGTGGGAAAAAAAAGGATTTATAATAAGCAACAATTTGGAGCCTTCTGTAGTTCTGTCTAATTAAATTTGTGATCTTTTCAGGAGAGGAAAAAAAACTCCCCCCCCCCCCCCCACAAACACACAAACATTCAAACAAATAAACACGTGCTACTACGTGAAAAGAATTGAGTTTCTAGGACGAAAAAATATTTTCGTAGTTGTTCCGTACATGCCAGCTTCTTTTATAATTACCTCAGAAGGTTTCTTGTTCTGCGGCTGAACCTCGATACTGTGAACAGCAAGAGTGCAATTACTCTAAATATTAAATCACCCCAGAGCAACAAACGCACGCCCAAAAACGCAGTTATATGAATACCTCACCCAACAAAAGACAGTTTGGAAGCTGACATTATGCAGAATGTGCACTTTCTATTTCTGAATAATTGGTCAATTTGGCCATTCCACCACATTGTCCAAGAATGATTAATCTGTTTTTCTCAAGGAGGAACCCATTAGCGCACTCAGCAGCTAAAACCCTTAGCGGACACCCTTAGCAGTTAGGATGGATTTGTCTGTGGGATTCCTCCTTAAAGTCCCTGTTTACTGGATTTTCCTCATTTAATATTAAAACACGGTTATTGTAGTGACCATTACTGAGGTAGGGAGATGAAGAAAGGTTGTTATTCAGCAAAAACAAAACTTTAAGCCAATAGTGGGGCAATAGTGCTTCATATGTAATTGCATTTTATCCATTCATCCATCCATCCTGCCAGCCAGCCAGCCAGCCATCCATCTCAAGTGATATTTCTAGGGAATATGCTTACATAATATTTCAATCAAACTAAATAAAAAAAAGTACTATCGTTAAATAAATCTACACAAACAAAACATGCATCATATGTAATTTCATCCATCCATCCATCCATCCATCTCAAGTGGTATTTCTAAGGAATATGCTATATTTGAACCGAACTGCATCAAAAAGTACTATCATTAAATAAATCTGCATAAATAAAAAGTGTTTCATATGTAATTTCATCCATCCATCCATCCATCCATCTAGAGTGTCTCGTTCTCTTGCATTTCTTTGAGTATTCCTAGTGAATATGCTGCACTTCAACCAAACTGTATCAAAAAGGACTATGAGTAAATAAATCTACACAAAAATCTATAAATATAAATCTATTAATAAATAAAGCTCTGACCTAAAAAAATTCCATCCACGGTCTAGCTTTGATACCGAGCAGAACTTTAGGCACTGGTCCCAGTTAGTTAGCGAGACGAGCAGCGATGCTCAATAATTATGGGCATGAAAGTAATTATTCACAGCTGGTAGAATTACTCCGAAATATACACTACTCATTTTTCAAACGGTGACCAAGCCAATCACTTGACAGAAACACAGTTTAGGTAGGAAAAACTATCATTTAGGAAATACTTCTGTTAAAGCCTGTCTCGGTAAAACTATGAAGTGAAATAAATAACAAATGTGTTTGCAGGCCAAAATCACAAAAGACTACGCAATAAAATATGCAATATAAAACAAAATGGCTCTTACTCTGCAGCGTCCCACATGCCCTACAAAACGGTTCATTAGCTGAACCCTCAACATACATCAAACTTCAACTTAGTGGTACAGAGAACACCATGGATACTCATACCACTGGCCACTCTGTAGCACTTTTACACTGACTGATTCCTGTACATGAGAGCAGCTGATAGTATAGGAGTCAAAAAGAGTGAGAAACAAAACAAAACAAAACAAAAACCCCAAAACACATTATGACATGAGGCAAACTTGTCAATGAAAATACATGATATTTAATATTCATTTTTGGTGGCTTAGTGGTTAGCACGTTCACCTCACACCTCCAGGGTTGGGGGTTCGATTCCCACCGTGTCCCTGTGTGTGTGGAGTTTGCATGTTCTCCCCGTGCTGCGGGGGTTTCCTCCGGGTACTCCGGTTTCCTCCCCCAGTCCAAACACATGCACGGTAGGCTGATTGGCGTGTCTAAAGTGTCCGTAGTGTATGAATGGGTGTGTGAGTGTGTATGTGATTGTGCCCTGCGATGGATTGGCACCCTGTCCAGGGTGTACCCCGCCTTGTGCCCGATGCTCCCTGGGATTGGCTCCAGGTTCCCCGTGACCCTGAAAAGGATACGCGGTATAGAAGATGGATGGATGGATGGATTTTTGGTGGATTTTGCTCTTAACTGACTAAAAGGGCTGAAAGTAACAGGGTTGCTTCATATTTAGGATATAATTAGCAAGTACACAATACGTGTAGCATCCATGCTGAGAATATTAAGGGTATTCAAATGATTTAGTTTAAAAACGATTTAGTTAAAATGACTATTATAAATGTTTTGAGTTATTTGTTTGAAACATGCGCATACGTTGTTGTGAAGGATACTGGAGCTGTGCTTAAAATGTCTTTTTTTCCATTACTTTACACACATATTTATTCATATAAGTGGGACACAAATAGTGCCCTAATCACTGAATCATCCAAATTTTCTGCTTTTCAACCACGACAAAAATTCTGATTGATTTAGATGATGGCTAAATAATTATTAAGGTCCTAAGTGCAAAATATTTTGACAGCATGTTGGCACTTTCTGGCACTGCAGTGTAGGTGACGCACAGCAGCTTTTTTGCTGCTGCAAACCCTGGCCAAGGTTACTTTGTACAAAATATTTTAGACATAGTGTTACTTCCAAGACGTGTGTGAACAGTCAGATTAGAGCATGCATATCCAGTATATTGAGTTTGATATTTTATATCCATCACATAACAGACAGAAGTTTTATAAACGAGTTCAAGATTTTCAGGAGCTGATTTAATAATCTTTATTTCATACCACTATTCTTTTTATGATTTCTTAGTGTTCAAACCTTAACCACTCAGCCACTGTGACTGCATCATACGGTATCATCAAGAACTATATTTAGGTAGCACCGGCTCTCATGTTCAGGAACACTAACTAGACGTGAATTTAGGGATAAAGACATGATTTTGCAAGAGTTCATTACTGAGCTCTGAAACTGAAATACAGTATCGAGCTCTAATATTAACCTTGCAGTAGAACACTGCACCAAAAATAGAAAGTGTTCAACATAAAGAAATTTGTCAGAGTCACCTTTAGTAAAAGCATAAACAGGGGCATCACTAGACTCAGTTTACTGGGGTTTGTGCTGCACTACGATCAAAGGTTTTCTGATTATCTTTGATTGTTGAGCTAAATTAGACAACAAAAATGACTACAGACACTACATTATTACACTAAAGACACTACTAAACATGAATGGCTAGTGCTTTCTATTTCCATAAAATCAGCCTAGACCAATAGTATACCAACTGTTCTAAACACGGAGCTAGCAGTAGTTGGACATGAACATATGCCCATGCAGTATTTAACAGCAAGCCAACCGTGGAGTGTGAAGAGATGCGGAACAGAGAGAAAGTGTGAAAGCAGAAGCAAAACAGGTAGAAGGAGAGAACGAAGAGACGAAGAACAGGGAGAAGAAGTAAAAGGAGCGTCAGAACAAGGAAAACAAGTTTGTACTTTTAAAAGGGGTTCTAAAGCTAATTCAAAGATACAGATCCAAAGCAAACGAGACTGTCTCAGTATTCACATCAGTACTGTGGCACCAAAAAGAGACAGCTGTGTGCTGTACAACCTGAAGTCTAGAAACACCCCTATGCATATAAATTACTGGTTCAAAATGTAATTGGATTCTATATGTTTGTGTGTCACTTAGTAGCCCTGTTAACAAAAACAAGTTTTTGTGACGTTCAAAAACACAACCAAGATAAATTATGTCAGCTCTTTGTCCACCGTTGATATAGCAACCAACAAAATTCAAATGAAAAACAAATAGAAAGATTTTTGGGGAAAAAAACCTTACAACAACCTGGTTGTACAAGTGTGCACCCCCACTAACTAATACATCATTCAGTCTTTTTGGATAAGAGTCTACCAACCTAGCACAGCTTGGTTGGGCAATTTAATTCCATCCTTCCTTACAAAAATGCTCCAAATCTATCAAATTGTAAGGGGATCTCCTGTTCACAGGCCTTTTCAAGTCATACTGCAGGTTTTTGATAGATTTACATCTAGACCCTGACTGCACCATTCCAAAACTTTGATCTTCTTCCTCTGAAGCCATTCCTTTGTTGACTTGGATTTGCGCTTTGAGCCGTTATCGTGCAGGAACTTGAAATTTTTATTTATCTCCAGTTGTCTAACAGAGGCCTTCAGGATTTGTGCCAAAATAGATTGGTATTGACAGCTATTCAAGATTCCCTGTACGTTGACTAGACCCCCAGTCCTAGCCTCACAGAAGCAGCCCCACAGCACCATGCTGTCTCCACCATGCTTCACAATGGGTATGGTGTTCCTTGGGTAATAAGCTGTCTGGTTTTTCAATTGAATTTTGTTGGTTACTACGTCACATTAAAGGTGAAAAAAATATCTGATCTGATTTAACTTGGATTCATTTTCAGTTTCAACAGGGGTGTGTAGACTTTTTATATCCACTGGAGTTATGTCAGCACTATGTGAAAGAAGTACACTTTTCAACACGTTGAAAATGGCTGAAATGGCACGTGTGAACTCAAGCAAAGACTTGTAGCAGCATGTGAACCTTGTGTGATCAATGAAACCACACGTCCTGCATGTTTAAATTCCACAAAACTTTCTCTAAGGGAAATTTGAGGATTTTCGAAAGCAAAACTTCACTTTAAGTAATTTTGGAAAGTACAAAAGCAATTTTGCACTTTATTTTGTTGTAGTGTGTAAGTTACTGTACATTACTGCCATCAGCCTCAGATGAATTCTTTAGCTAATTTTAAAGAAAATGCTTCAATGCTCTTCTTTCTGGTCCAATCAGTACGTACAATAGTAAGCCAATGTGTTACAGAATAAGAAATGTATACTGTATATAGGATACCTTCATACTCACATTCTAGGATAAATAATAAGATGCTTTACCTGTTTTGATCTAATCTTAAAACAGAACGGGTTTATAAATTAGGTAATGCAATTATGTTGCACCACAACAAATGAAAATTGGATCAGATCTAACATAATTACAAAAAAAAAAAAAATAATAATAAAATCTTCCTAAGTGTAAATTGAGAGCAGATGAGTTTTGTCTCTGGTGTTTTCATTTCTTTGCGGTATACATTCTAGCTCTTCTAGCTCACTTAAATCTCTCTCCGAGAGCAGGAGAACGTGAACAGATAAGGACGGTGAATATTACATATTATGCAATATTACACAAGCGACTTAATAATAATAATTTTTAAAAAAACATTAAAGTGTAGTGGAGGTCATCCAAATTTCATATTCAATACATTTCTCACCTTGACCCTTCTGTGTCATTTCTTGGTTTCATACTATTAAGACCAACATTAATTTGCACTGAAAAGACTCAATATCAAAAGTGTATAATCCCCAAGTACACAAGCTTTCAGAACAGCTGGGACCACCTGCATGCCACCAACGGGTATCCTACAAACAAACAGCTTATGGATGATTTATTGAGGAAATTCCGTCAATACATTTCCTTTTCAATTTGAAATACTTACAGCTAATGTAAAACATAACCTTTTAGCTCACGTTCCTAGCTGTGTTGATGCATTTGGCAGAGTTTCCCTGTGACTGACAGAATGTGCAACAATCCATACTGAAATATTGTAATCATTTTCTCACCTGAAGCCATCATTTTTCACTCATATTATGCAGTAACAATACGTCTCTGATGTTTACTGTTAAATCAGGGGGCCTGGAGGCAGAATTTATTAAGAATCTTGGTTCAAATATATGGATGGACTCAAAACATAATTAGAGACAAATCCATATTCATAACAGAAACTTACAAGATATGGCCAATAATCAGAAAATAGCCCACAAATACAATTGGAGAAACTATAAAGGAAGGCAAGAAGTCGAGGAAAATAAAGGAGACTAGTGGAGTTGAAACATGAACCAAGGAAATCCAGGAAGTAAAAAGGAGAATGTTAATGAATTATTCAAGCCAAGTTACATTACACTTTTAAACACTTTAACCCCTTATACTCCCAGGATCTCTCAGTGGAATTAGACTCATCCTCATAAATATACACTGTTCCTATTAATTCCACTGTACGTACTAATTAATTCATTGTAGATGTTGAATAATATGATTTCATTTGCATAACTGATCAGGACAGGGCTTTTACACTCGCTGATGAGTTAACACTCACACATAGTATCCAACATTAACAATAACTCAAAATGTATTACTGTTCACACTGCACATCTAAGCCAAGATCCACTACTCATATCTCCCTTGCAATTTCTTTGACTCTCTATAGGTTTTCTGTCTATTATCATTTTGAAAAAAAAAAACACATTTGCAGTCCTGTGCATTCATTCCTGTCTTGCTGTTAAATTCTACTCTGACGACGCACAAGTGCGTCGTATTTTAAAACGAACAAAATTTCGTGCGTTTGATGATAAAACTTAGGCGGGTTACGATTTTACAGTCCAAACTAATATCAGATAAACAATCCTTTCTGTCTTCATGTATCATGAAAAGTCTCAAATGCATATACAGGACCCTGCGGTCTGTTTTTACACATCCCTCATATATCCACGCACTTGACGCTCGTCTAAAGAGAAAGGCTCCTGGGAAGACAAACCTGCCACCTAATAATCTAGCATTTCTCATCAAACTGTCAAACCAATAAACACGTGAAGTGCTGCATTTTCAAAACACACACTAATACAGCCCACCAGATGAGTCCTCATAAATATTGCTCTGGACCTTTCATATAGTGGCAGACAGAGATGACTGACAATCCTGCTGTTTTCCTGCTCTCAGAGGATTCTGAATAGCTTGGATGTGTCATGGTGAGCAGGGATATTTAAAATTGATTATAATGAAATTGGTGAAGTCGGATGGCTTTGCCAATCAGGATGGAGAACTTAATGGCCGCTGAAGTAATATAATATATACTAACATTGCAAAAATTCCTATAGGATCCCAAAATCATAATGGCATATAGAAATCTTTAAAGCACTAGAAAGTAGGAGTAGTGGAAATTGCAGTTACTGTGCCAAATTACTGTACATATTTAACTGATTTCTCAAGTGAAAAGAAGCGAACACAAGCTCTGCAGGAAAAAAAGTACAGCAGATTATGAGGGAGAAACATTTCTTATAATAGTCCAAACGTAAAGTATGGTTGGATTATTGCCCTGTTGTAGAACCAGTCTCTTTTGATTACAGCTTCAGTTTCTTGAGTGATAGTGATAATGCTTACTTCTGATGACTCTTCCATGCAGATCATGTTTGTGTAAGCAGTGCTGCAGAGTAGAAAGGTGCACCATCACTCCTGTGCCGGCTTATCTTCCTGCAGGATTTTAGTGTCATATTGGGGTATTGCTTTGCCTTTTTGGCTAGCATATGAGCAGTTCTAGCTGAGTTTTCCTGGTCTTCCAGATCTTCGAAGCCTTGTTTTCCACATTCATATATTCCACGCATATAACTAAATTTTCTTAATGACATCGCCTTTTCTCAATGACATGACTTTGTTATCTTTTTATAGACTTCCTCTGCTTTATAGGCCTCAATTAGCTTCATTTTCAGATCGGCTGCTTAGAGGAACCCATGATTGTTGAGTTTAAAGGTTTAAAGAGTCAGAAAATGTATTATGCTCTAGAATTGTTATACCTAATGACACTTCTTGATCTTCCTAACGAGTCCTAATAAGTCAATGAGTCATATTGTAAGTCTAAACTTTTGTGCATGCCACAATTAATATTTTATAATTATATATTTTTTAGGTCCATCAAATTTAAAGTGAATTAACATTTGAAGAAGAAAAAAAAATCATATAAAACAGTTTGCTGCAATGGTTGTGTTAACTTCTTTTCACTTCAAAATATGTAAACCATACAGCTGTAATATTAAGACAAAAAAAAGCAAACCAAATGCTTTTTTTTCTTCTTCTTCAACAAATCCCAAGTTTCAGACGCATTATGCATAATGAATAATCTTCATATTCACGCCTGAACATACTTGCTTGGCATTTTAATGATGACTTTCTGATTTACGAATAATTTTTTCCTCCCTACAAAACTAATAATAATAGACATATCTAATCATGGAAGATTACATTTGCCTGAGCAGAGAGTCTGTTCTATATTCACATTATTAGAGGTAATGCTAAAAAAATGCTTGTGAGGTAATTAAAGGACATTTAACCCAAGTTTTTGGAGAATTTTTATTATTATTATTATTATTATTATTATTATTATTATTATTATTATTACTAAAGACAACACAAAAAAGCTTGTAAGACAGTTAAAAACGACAACATACTGTATACCCTCTGGTTTTTCGAAACTGTTAAGCATGTCTTATTGTGTTCTGTATAAGTAGCCATCCTGACAACTGGTGAAGATGGTCTGTTTAGCTAATATCACTTTACTAAGGATACATTAAATATGCACTGTTGATGATCATCTATAAAAAAAAAAAAAAGGAATTTCACACAAAATGCTCTAAGTGACATTCAAACACTGACAGTAAAACATGCCTGTTAATATCATGAATAAAAATAGATAATGAGGTGTATTGTATTTTCCACCAGCAGTATACAGAGGTATTCTCACTTGCTGCCCAGAAATATAGCCAGCAAAGAGCCATTAAGCATCATTAAGCATAGCTGACACTTTACAGTGCCTTCCAGAGAAAAGAGCTTCCTCATCCAGTTTATATTCTACCTCTTTAGCATCTACAGTATTACAACAATGAAGACCCAAGCCGGCAGCCTGGAGACATGTTTTCCTGATCTGTAGATAAAGTGTAGCATGTCAGCTTGGTTTTGATTAATAATAGATGCATATGAAGTCTTTTACTGACTGAGATCATTGATAGGGGGAATAAATTCCAATGACTGAACCTGTATTATAATCCTGGAGACATTTTAACCACCGACTTATGCAAACGTTGCATCAGTTCACTGGACCACAAGTTCGAATTTCAGCCTCTTTGACTTACTAGAGGCAGTATTCAGAGCTGAGTTAAGAGTTAAGTAAGCGTGGTGAGGAGCTAATAGTGAAATTGCACACACTGGTATTCAGACCTTAGGCATAACTACAGAAGTACTATGCAGAGAGTTTTGCAAGCATTGTGCATCTCAGATAAGCATGATTCTAACCACTGCAAGGAACAAGTATTAAGTCCAGCATCACTGTCTGACCGGCCGATGTAACCACAAGATGTCACACTGAAATTACTTTTCTGTAAATACAGTAAAAAAAACAACATGGAATGCCACTTCAGAGCAATATAAAAAAAAATTGCACTATTAACTGATTGATAGTATTGACCCTTTAAAGTGCATACATTTTTTCCACACGCTGACACTGCTTTCATAACCTCGTTTTAGTGTCTCGTGGCCAGATTAAAGGAACACCCCGTTATGCAAACCCTTTTTGTAGCCCTCTAGGAGTCTTTCTATTCTTCTTCTTCTCTATTTGTGTTCCTTACAGAACCTTTCTAGTTTTGAGATATTCTTGGCCTGTCAGGCATGCACGGTATGTGTAAGCTCTACCGACATATCTTCAATGATGTTCAAGTCAGGAGACTGTGAGGGCCATTCCAAAAAATTCTTGAACTAGTTCATGGTGGACTTTGAGGTATGTTTTGGACCATTGTCCTGTTGTAATCTCTTTGCAGTTTCAGTGTCTTGACTGACTGTCTCAAGTTTTCTTCCAGAATTTGCTGCTCTTTACTGGAATCCATTTTTTCCATCTACTGTATGTATGCAGTGTTTCTCGTGCAACCCCAAAGCATAATATATCCATCCCCATGCTTAATAGTTGGACAGGTGTTCTTTTCATCAAATGCTGCTCTCTTTTTTTCCTCAAAGCATAACTTTGTGGCCATTGTTACTGTGGTCAAAGTGTTCCATTATTACTTCATCAATCCAACGCACTTGTTTCCAAAATTTGTTTGGCTTACCTAGATATTGTTTTGCATACCTCAGCGGTTCGCTTTTCTATAAGGTCATAGATAAGGTTTCCTTCTGATGATTCTTCCATGCAGTTCATGTTTGTGCAAACAATGCTGCAGAGTAGAACAGTGCACCACCAGTCCTGTGACGGCTAAACCTTCCTGAAGGTACTTTTGCATTGCCTTTCAGGCCAGGATGCATCTGAGAGTTTTCTTGGTCTTCCAGAACTTGCCTTGACTTCCACAATTCCTCTTAACTGTGTCCACTGTCTTTCTTAACTGTCAGTGTATGATATAAAACTAAAATGCAACATAACAGGATGTTCTCAATCAAGTGCTATTTTAAAAGCTGCCAAATAATGAGGATATTCTTTTTTTTTAAAATTATTATTAAATGTGAATTTACCTTTGCTGTGATAAATATGATAATTACAGTTAGTACTATACATACAGAAATATGTTGGTATTATACTACACTCCGATCACAATACATGTTCACTTTAATGCATGCCATCAATATCATCATATTAGTCATTTTCTTTTCATTTAAACTGCATCTTGCTTTGATGTTACGGTTTATAACATTTCACCGCAAAAATAAAAATGCTATTTCATGCTCTAAAGTTTTTGGATCCCAGATTTATTATTATTATTATTATTATTATTATTATTATTATTATTATTATTATTATTATTATTATTATTTTTATTTATTTATTTTTTTTTGGGGGGGGGGTTACAGTGGTTGTGCCTTTTCAATCTGTAACTTATATGTTATTGAAAAGGTCTGTTTTAAATGCTTCTACTAAAGAAAAACTACACACAGATGATTTGCATAATCTAAATGCACCCAGATGAGAAGGCCTCCTTGAGGAGATTAAAAGCCTGGAGAACTGGTGCCAGGAGAACAACCTCCTCCGGAATGTCATCAAGACAAAGGATTTGATAGTGGACTTCAGTGCAAAGCAGGAAAGGAGCTACCACCCCCTTAAGATCAATCCCAGTGTATATGGTGGACAGTTTCTGGTACTTTGATGTCCATAACTTGCCATGGTCCTGTCACATTAACACCCTGGTGAAAAAGGGTCATCAGCATCTTTACCACCTTAGACTCTTAAGGGACTTTATATTGCTCCAGAGGGTGGTTTGATCAGCTGAGCACACCATCCACACTGAGCTCCATGACCTGCAGTCTATCTAGAGCAAGCGGTGCTGGGCAATGGCCAGGACGATAGTAAAGGACCACAGCCATCCGAGCAATGGACTCTTCTCTCTGTTGTGGTCAGGGAAGCGATTCCAGTCCCTGAAGGGGCCAACAGAGAGAGCATGAGGAAGAACTTCTACCCACAGGCCATGATCCAGGACAACAACAAGCACTAGAACTTGGATTTGTTTGCACAACACCCACACCACCTTTTAATATACCTGTATAACCATGTATTTCTAAATTTTTATTATATGTAAGCTATTTCACTGCAACTACCTGAGCCTGATGTTAATGATAATGATAATTAGTCACAATTACATTTACAGACAGCACAGTGGAATTCTTTTCTTCACATATCCCAGCATTTTATGAGGTTGGGGTCAGAGTTCAGGGTCAGCCATGATACGGGGCCCCTGGAGCAGAGAGGGTTAACAATGGCAGATTGGCAGTGGGCTTGAACCCCCGACCTTCTGATCAGTAACCCAGAACCTTAAGCCTCAAGCCACCAGAATTAAAAATTAAACATCAGCTTAAGCAGCTTCATACACCACTTGCGTATGAATACAGGTGAATTTCCCTACATAAATAAATATTGCCATGGATTTTGGGCTTAAGTCGGTACAGAGTACAGAGAAAAGTTCTCAGACAAAACCTCCTCCGTAAATGGCTTCCATTTCTGTTGTGTGATTAATTTGCAAAAGGTTTCTGCAGTGGAACGTATGCTTCTGCTCTTTTACTAGCTATAATGTTTCCTGCTGTGTTATTTTCCTTTCAACACCTTCATGACTATGCAAAAAGCTGTCGAGAACAAGCAAGCGTGTTCTTGGTGCATGAAGCACCATCCATCAAATGGCCTCTCCTCCGAGATCCACGCACTCACACAAAAAAATGCCAGACAGGAAGAATCTCTTCTTTACTTTAGGAAACGGTGTGTGAGATTCAGCAGGAGGCAAATGGTGTATATGTGTATGCTACTGATTTGGTCAGTTAAAATTTGTATAAGGGTTATGTTCATTATAAAGGGCTCTATTTAAGTCATAATAGCACATGTGCAAAAACCAGGCCTAAGATTGTGGCATTGTATATTTTTATATTATTAAGGAATGGTTCAGCAAGGAAAGCCATCTTGGTTAAGGAATGGATAAATCCAATCAAATAGACTTGTCTCATTCAATTTAAGAACTCTGTGTACCATTTTGTATTGACACATGACTAGAGTAATAGATTGTTACATCATGCTTTAGTGGTAGAAATGACCTAGAACCTACAATTTTTGCTTCTGTATTTTTAGTGTTAGTGTTACAGACATGAATCTGCAACGTGTGCATGTTCAAAATCCAAAACAGTCATTAAAACATTTACAAGCGGTTAAATTGACAGATATAAGGTTAATGCAGAGCTGGAGAAGCATTAAAGAAGTGAGCGAGGAATTTTCGCCTTAATGACGCAGAGTTCATTAGCCACATGCTGCGGTCACTCGACAACAGAGTGCAAATGCAAAAAATTCACTTGCGCCCAAGCAAATTAGCAACTCGATGTAATTAACCAGCAAATTATACCTGCTCTCTAAAGAAAATAGAGCCCGGAGCTTTTTCTAGTTCTTTTTTTTTTTTCACACTCTGGTCTGCACTGAAATGCTGCAATGAATAAATGTCTCCTCTAAATGCTAATTCCGGATATATAAAGGACAACAGGGCAATGTTCATAATACTAGACCACTGATCTACTAAGCCTTTTGTGAAAATATACCTACGTATACAGTACATTCCAACGGGCATCACATGTCTTTCAACAAAATTTGACTTTTGTTGATATATGGAAATGTCGTGACACTTTCTGGGCTGATTTACTGACACTACTTGTATCTGAATCTGTTTAATGCTCCTAATATCTATCAGTATTTACAGTTGAGGTCATACGTTTACGTACGCCTTGCAGAATGTTAATAATTGTAAAAAAATAAGACGGATCATAAAAATAGCATTTTGTTGTTTATTTAGTCCTGCCCTGAATAAACTATACATATAGTCCACAAGACACAATAATAACTGAATTTACACAAATGAACCAGTTCCAAAGTTTACACACGCTTGATTATTAATACTGTGTGTCGTTACCTGGATGATCAGCGACTGTTTTTATGTTTTGTGATAGTTGTTCATGATGCTCAAGAAGGCAACACGATACATTAAGAGCCAGGGGGGTGTAAACTTTTGAATAGGCTGATCGCAAATTGTTATTATTGTGAGAGCTTATTTTTTCATTTAGTACTGCCCTTCAGAACCTACATAATATATTTATATGTTTCCCAGAAGACAAAATTTTAACACTTTACACCAATCAGCCTGTTCAAAAGTTTACACCCCCCCTGGCTCTTAACGTATCGTGTTGCCTTCTTGAGCATCAGTGAATATTCGCACCTTTCGTAATAGTCGTGTACGAGTCCCTCGGTCGTCCTCAGTGTAGAAAGACGGATCTCGACATCATATAGTCGCTGTTGGAAAGGGCTCAAATATGCAGAAGATGCTGGAAAAGCGAAGAATGTGTAGGACCTGGAGGATTTTTCTGAAGAAATGAGGGACTCATGAACAACTATGACAAAACATAAAAACAGTCGCTGATCATCCAGGTACCGACACACAGGATTAATAATCAAGGGTGTGTAAACTTTTGAACTGGCTCGTTTGTGTAAATTCAGTTATTATTGTGTCTGGTGGACTATATGTAAACATCTGTTATGTGAAATCGCTTATTCAGGACAGTACTAAATAAACAAAATGCAATTTTAACGATTCGTTATTTATTTCACTTGTTAACATTTTTCAGATTCTGCAAGGCATATGTAAATTTAAGATCTCAGCTGTATATTCAGATTAAAAGCCGAAGCAAGAATAGCTTAAAATATTTAAAATGAAACATGCCGCATCAAACACTGGAACAGTCCAGATGTAGAAATGTCAGCACTGTCAGCGTGGTGTTGTATGTGGTCAGCGCCACAACTTGTCTCGCAACTTGTCTTAACTAGACTGTTTTTTAAATGCTACTCTTGCAGTTATTATTTTGTTCGTACCTGCCCACGACAATAATAATAATAATAATAATAACAATAATAATAATTATTATTATTATTATTATAAATTTAGGCCATTCCATTTCCCAAAATATACACAGACGGGTAGCATTTAAACAGTTGCAAGGTTGCTGTAAATATGTTGCCCAAGTTCTGCTGGTCTTTCTTTGTCCCGTGAGCTTCATATCTGACCTCTTATTCACGCCTGAAAATAAAGACATTCATGTGCGTTTGTTGCTGCCTCCCTCAGAATCCTAGTCCCAGTGCACAGCCTTTATTTAGTGTTTATTTATCTGTCTATTTATCTTGTTTATTTATCTTGTTTATTCTTCTTGTTTATTTTATGTACATGTTTGCACGGAACAAAAAGGAGTGGCTCTTAATTTCATTGTACATGTGTATAGTGACAATAAAAGGCATTCATTCATTCATTCATTCATTAATCTTAGCGAGATAAGTGGTAGCTCTGTGGATAGGACATTGGACTTCTGATCGGTGGTCATGAGCTCAAATCGAAGCACTGCCACTGCTGGGCCCTTGAGCAAGGCCCTTAACCTTCAACTGCTCAGTTGTACAAAAAAAAAAAAAAAAAAAAAAAAAAAGAGAGATGATTGTAAGTTGCTCTGGATAAAGGCCAAATGCTGTAATAGTAAATAAAAGATGCAATCTTTTTAACTCTTTCTAAATAAATAAATAAATAAATAAATAGTGTGCCTCCTATTTGTATCTCTACATGTATTTTTTTTTAGAACACATTATCTGCTCATTCTGAATAATGTATTCATATTCTATTGTATCTCTGTTATAATGTAAATCACCATGACATAAGAATGAATGAATATTGGCAACATGAATTCTCAGACTGTTTTCAGTGTTATTATTAAAAAGATTGCTGTGTGTGTGTGTGTGTGTGTGTGTGTGTGTGTGTGTGTGTGTGTGTGTGTATGGTAGTACTGTAGGATGGGAACAGACTGGTCCTGTATTGACAGCTCCTTGTATTCCTTCTTGCAAGAATTTGTTCTCATTTCTCATGTTACAAGAGAACAGGAAACACCAGGATTTGAGTATGGGTGCAAATTAAAAACAAGGCAGCATGCACTTTTTTTCATGTTCTAGCAGGTGAAGGAGGTGTGTTAGTAACAAGAGTAAAAAAAAAAAAAGCCTCATAGGCTGTTCCTTTAAAGAGAGATAAAGCTAGAGGAAAATTCCAAAAATAAGTACAACCTCCCAAGAGAGACTGCTTAGGGATTTAAGTAGAAATGAACATCACTATTAACTAAATGCAAAACATTTAGAGAAGGATCATAACCCTGCCATAGTCACCCTTTTATAATAACTACTATAATCATAATTTTTATTGTCAGATAAGGAATAAAACGCAAAGGAGCATTCTGTCTTTATTCCTGCTTATACCGTAGATATTTGCCAAGGCTAACAATTTTACAACTGACACAGCCCTACGTAATCCTTTATAAAGGCTTAATCCAAAAGGTGTCAGTTGTCAGAAAGACTGCCTCTGTCAATTTTGTAAGTTAGTCACCTTCACGAAGCCGTTGAATCTGCCACTAATCCCGAGTAGCAACATAGCTAACTTTAACTGAGCGACCACTGAACCTTTCTGCAGTTTGTTTGATCAACTTCATTTGATTTTTATTTTTTTTTTAAATCTTGAATATCAAGCAATTAAAAGAAATCCTCTCCAAACACCACATCAGCATGTTTCCCCCATAGAAAACGTAATCACACTTGAGTAGTTGTTTGTAAAATTGGACAATATTTACAGTGGTGCTTGAAAATGTAGAATTTTCTATCTATACAGTACTGTGCAAAAGTTTTGGCGCCTTTTTTTTTTTTTGACGTACAAACTTTGTACTAAAAATTGTTATTTTATTTTATGACTTCTACATTATCAAGTCAGTACAAAAAAAAAAAACATTTTAGATTCCTAAACATTAGTTTTCTAGCACAAAACTGTTACAGAAAAGTATACTATGCAGGCATACTATGTAAGAGACCACTTTTGAGACAAAAAATATAATGAAGACTAGCTAAGAAGCGAGTGCGACAGTCAAAGTCTCCAGAAGAACCGTGTCTGGTTCTGCAAGATGCTCAATAAAACCATCCAGCTAATTTCCTTATAAAACTACACTGAGTGTACTTTTGTCACACCAAATATGGATTTTGTTTCATTTACTACTGTTTACTGCTCCTTAGGGTATTTTAAATGTAGAAACATTTAATTTCATTATTTTGAAGGCATCTTTGCTGTTTACCACTGTTCATTCCCTTCTACCGCTTTTCTTTGCATGTGCCTAAAACTTTTACACAATACTGTATTTATATGCATGACCTAAAACATCATCAACTCCTAAAAGTAGACAAAGAGAACCCAATTAAACAAATGCGACAAAAATATTATACTTGGTCATCCATCCATCTTCTATACCTCTTATCCTTTTCAGGGTCACGGGGGAACCTGGAGCCTATCCCAGGGAGCATCGGGTACACCCTGGACAGGGTGCCAATCCATCGCAGGGCACAATCACATACACACTCACACACCCATTCATACACTACGGACACTTTAGACACGCCAATCAGCCTACCGTGCATGTCTTTGGACAGGGGGAGGAAACCGGAGTACCTGGAGGAAACCCCCACAGCACGGGGAGAACATGCGAACTCCACACACACAGGGCCACGGTGTAATCGAACCCCCGACCCTGGACGTGTGAGGCGGATGTGCTAACCACTAAGCTACCATGCGTATATTTGGTCATTTATTTATTAAGGAAAATGATCCAATAGTACATATCGGTATGTTAATTAGATCAGGGCTGAGACTTTCTGATCAGAATGGGTAGAAATGTCTAAAAACACTGGACTTCCTTATTGGAGAGCAGTCTAGAGACCACTCAGCTTAACCTATATGTTCAGCCCAGTGTGGTGAAGCTAAAAAACTACAAAATAGCACTTTTCTATTTCCCATTGCCCCTGAAAATTGGTCTGTGGGCTCAGTTCTAAATGGGGGCAGATTTGCTGTAATGGAAGTAGTATTGCGCCACTGCCTTATCTTAAAAAGTCGTACCAAGCCCGGTGAAGGGATGTGTCCAGCACACACCATGATAAATTAGCACAGGTTCAGGTGAGCGATGAAGTGAGCAGTGTGTTCTGTTGTCTTCTTGATTTTTAGTTAAATACGGCCTTGTGTGGTCGGCACAGCTCTGCTGATACAGCAGGAAAGTCTGAAGTTTGGCACCAACTGACAGCAACGTGCAACAAGAAACAAGCAAGCTGTTATTCAGCTGGTAAACAACTCTCTCCCACACACGCTTTCAAATCTCAAGAGTTAATTGAACTTAAAATGAATATAACCCTAGACTATATATGTGCATTTGTCACTGTAGGATTTCATTTAATAACAGTCGAAGGTTATAGTCTCTCCTGAATTGAAATGGTACACGCGCAATTCCAGGGAAAAAAATGTAAAACGCTCCATAAACAATGAAGATTTAATTAATATCAGATGTACGTTATAGACATTAACAATAATAATTCTAGAGACAGATGGTATAATATACGACTTAGGTGTTATTAATTATATTTGCTAATGCCATTTCTAAACAGGGACATTTAAATTTTTCTGAAGATTTTGTATAACAGCGAGGCTCAGATATAGTGTTGTGTGCAGTGCACTCATTCTAATATCTTATCCTTTCTATATTAACTCAGGGACTTGTATATAGTCTATAGTGAAGTCTTCTGTGAAGAAATGTTAATTTAGTATCTTATTAAGCGCTATGTTTTCCCAGTTTGGCCATTTGCCAATTCCCACCCAGTAGCCAGCTCTCTCTTGTCACACGACCTACCAATGATCTACCAACAAGTGAAGGTGAAGGCTAGCACGTGTTTCCTCTGAGACATGGGAAACCAGCCACCACATTTTCATACTGCTGCTCATGCTGGGTTCTACACTCACAGAAAACAGCCAGCGGTGCTCACTGGACTGTTAATCATCCAAGCCTAAGCCCAGATTCTTCTCCATCCAAAACCTTTCAAAAATAGGATCTTCTGAATAGACTGATTCCATGCATCTTTTTCTTGCATGTGAGGGATAATTGCTTAAAAATGTGACAACTGGACAAAAAGTTGGATTTATCATAAAACCTGCCTGGGATTTTATCACTGTTTGCAGGACTACCAGACCTATAAAATACCAAACGTTTTGGCTCTCTAACATGAGACTAGGCTTAGTTTGGTGTCGTTAAGCAAGGAGAGGCACAACTAAGTTATCTTTGTAACTGTTCAGCTGGCTACAATGCCATACAATGTATGTTAGCTGCTCTTATGCTCTGCTCATATCATGTTCACTTAACTTGGAACTCACGTAGACATTTACACCTTGTTTTCCTGCTCAGCATGAGAAAATGTTAACGTTTCAGTTTCAACCCCTTTACTGGTAATTTTTTTTTTCCTTGTTAAATCAGCATACATCCATATTTCCCTAACACTAACTGACTGTGTGAGCTAGCGTTTGGCAGAATTGAGACCTGCCGGCAAGTAAGATACGAGTATTTCAACATATTTTCCTGTAAAAACCTGTCTGCTTGGGCTTTCCTCCATTCACTGAAGAAAAAATACAACACTGTTCACCGAAGATACAAAATTACAGCACTGCCATCTTCTTTTACTGATGTTACATAGTGACAAATGCTACAAGTAGAGAATTATTTGGGGTTAGTGAAAAAATCTTCGGAGCTACAGCCCTGAATGCCCAGGCCAGGTTACGCTCCTGAAAAGAGCTTTCTACCCTCTTGCACATACATAAGTTAACAGATGCCCATGATTGGTTTGTGTCACACTAATTGACAGGGGAGAGTATACTGTATCATCCCTTCCACAGCCAATTTTGCTCTCTTGGACTCCTAGCTAATGATGATGTTTAGCATATTTGGAAAGAGTTTCCAGTATGAGTGCTTTGTAATACTGTACTGGAACTCTTCAAGATGGAGGGCTCTGACGTTTCTGAGTAACTTGACAAGCTCCTTTTTTCCTTTTGATGAACTTGACGAGAAAGAAAAAAAAAATGATGATAACGTGCCATTCCTTACTTAACAACAAATTGTAATCATTGACAAACTGCCGTTGTATAAGAGTGATAAAAAAAACACTTCGGTATATGCTTTACATCAGGCCACATCACACCACCATGTCATTGATTATTTTCCTATACCTACATACTCCATCGTGATTTATTCCTTACTTCTCAGACAAATGTTTTGCAATCATTATTCATCACTGCCATTACAGTGAAGTGCACGTGCACTAAAGTCAAGAGCACGGCTACAGGTCTAACAGTATTTCACAGCAATATACACCACAGTGACACACATGGCAATTCTTTTCTTCTAAGAAAAACAATCATGCAGAAATTTTCATTCACATCTCTGGAACATCTCCGGTTTCATGGTTTTGCATGCCAGTGCAGCAAGCCTAGCAAAAACCTTGATGAATATAAATAGTGGAATGAATTTAAATCGGAATAAGAAATATAAAACACTTGTGCATATATAGAGGATATTTCTGTGCGGAAGTGGAATGCCTACATTACGTGTAGTACTGCTTCTTACTGAGTAATAATAATAATAAAAAAAAAAAGTAAGAGTTGATCAAATCCATTTCTTTTCAGTCACTTGTAACAAGGTGATTATATTTGCCGAAGAATATACATTTATATTCTCCAAAAGTACATTTCTTCGACATGTTTGCATGTTCTGTCAAGTTTTATTATGTAGTTGGGTTCTCTCAGTGTACAATAATTTGACCAAATTATACCGACAGGCAGCAAATGGTGTTTTCAACCTAGCATGTCTACATTACCAGTGTCTGCAAAACAAGCTCTAGGAATGTATTTTAAAATCTTTCCACCTGGAGAGTATCTTGCACAGGAGTAAATCCTAATATCTTATCCAGAGAGTCGTTTATCTATATGAACCGGACATGGATTTTGAATAAATAGGAATAATATATTACAAATTATATCAACGTGCTAACATATTTCATTTACTCTGCCTTAGTAAGCAATAATGACCACAATAACGAATGCAGAAATGCAGAAAAAAACATCAGAAATCTTAACTGCAGTGTGCAGGGTTTTTTTTTTTTTTTTTTTTTTTTTGTAAGTTTATGATGACGTAGTCAGCGGAGGTTTGATGTAGAGCACTTAAGCAATTAAATCCTGATTTTATGAATTTTTGCCACACAGATGATGAATACTTTACCAAACTGTTCCCTGCAGAGTGAATATGCATGAGAGGTTTATTTTTTCACTTATGCCATGATTTTGAAATGTAATACACATTAATTAACTTGATGATGAATTGATGGCTTGATTGTTTTGTGTGTGTGTGTGAGTGTGTGTGTGTGTGTGTGTGTGTGTGTAAAGGTGTACTGTATGTGTGAAGTAAAACAACTTTGTTTAAATTTTCTATGCGTCTTTTTATCATTAAGTGTACTTAGAGTAAAGATTACATGTCCTGGCTTTTAGTTTTAAAACTAAGAATACCGTTTTAAAGGTACAGTACCTGACATTAATAATGACACAATGTTTGATCCATTCAGACTCTTAGCAGCGTACAGTATAAAAAACAATAGCTGTGCTAATAGCTCACAAGGGGGCATAACCCATTCAGCTGTTAGCTTTTTGTGCTGTCAATCACGTAGCTCTATTTAGGCCTAGGGGTATTTTTGAATGCTTGTATTCTTCACTACTGAATATGAATGGATATAGGGGTGTCATGGTGATTTTTGTGTTGTTAGCACCAGTGTATTGTACACATGCTCGGCACACGGTAATGTTTCAATCCAACACTCACTGGCCTTTAGTGAGAAGCCAAAGTTCCCCCTTTCACCAGAACTTAAATGTTTGTGGGAATCTTCCTGTTCTTCTTGCTGCTGACGGTATCCAATGGTGCTTTTCCAATGGTGCTAATACACTACCATGTTAGCATACTGGCTTATGAAAACAGCTTACTTAGTAGACAGACATTTTTTAAAACCCCTTGTAGCCTAAACTAAATCAAGATAAAGAAGTAGCTACTTTATCCTTAGGCGAGAGTGTTGGTTAGATTAAGTTTAAATGCTTATTAGACTTCATGTGTTATATGTAATATTTTATGAGGAATAGCTTACTTTATTATGCAGTCTGGTAAACGTATTGTTCAATACTCAGACATTTTGAAAAGACAGCCTCATATTGAACAGTACAATACAATACGCCATATTGTTTACAACCCAAATATCTATGAGATGTCTCTGAATGTCCAGAGAGTGTTGTATGGTTATATTGTATACTATTGTATTGTTTAAACATCCAAGCAACTCTGAATTCACTAGAGCTACAGGAACTGGGTGCATTACAAAAACGTAAAAAGCATCCACTTAAGAACCGCACAGGTCTAATGTGGAATACCGCTGAGCTCTGTGGAGTCCTGAATGAGTGGGTAGCTATCTTTGTAGGAAACAGAGCTCAATTTTCCGTAATCAACACAACAATGCCATGACCCATTTTTGACAAGGACAGCATGAGTTGCCTGAGAAGTAGAGTTTTCACTGATCACTTCCTGAACCCTGTAATTAATCAGTATTTTCACCAAACGCTGCCTTGCACAGTTTCCATAACCGCATCAAATGACACTGTTGGAAAGGGTAAGGCATCTCTTTGTCAGGTTTTGGGTCCCGTGACAGGTTTGTGTCCCCACACCACATCCCAGACAGTTTCCATTCTCAGAGCGCTTCGTCAGCCTTTTATTGACTCAGGGCCCTTGGAATTATTTGTTTGTACCTATGCATCTTTTATTTACAAAGTCATAACCTTAACCACTAAACCACCACTTCCCATAAAGTAATTTGGGCAATATTAATAATAACTTTATAATCATCACTAATAGCAATTAATAGTATGTTAAAACCCAGTGTGGCATCATGCTACTTAGTTTGAAAATATGTGTCACTGCTTTCAATATTTTAGCCATGGTGCTAAATCAGGGGTTCCCAAAATAGGTATTGCTTGATTTACAAATGGGCTCGAGGAACTCATTCGGATCTCCTCTTTTGTTTCATATATTTATTTTACAAATATTAATATTTGAAAATCAAAGATGGATTTTGTGTGCTAATATTTGAAATGTTACTGGGAGTCACATTCAGACAATCCACATTTAAATGAATATAATGCATGTTATTGCATCTTTTTTTTCACTAGCCTGAGACGCTGCATTAGCATAATTCAGGAATAAAATTAGAGTGATTTTCTTACCCATCTACCGCCGTTAAACAAACTACCCTTGTGTTTCAAATCACATAACCAAACCGGATGATCTATTTTGCGCATCATCCTTCTGGATTTTCTAGATTATTAAATGATTTTGAATGTCAGAGTTCGCGATTCGAGACGATCACAACGACGGCTTACGTTTTAAGAGACACAGGGCTCGTCGGCGTGTTTAACGTCGCTGTTTATGAAATCCTTAAGCATTTTACAGTCCGACTTGGAAACCTGGGATAGTTTGTCTTCGACGTGCCGTCTAGTGAACGTCGCTTTTAAATCTTGCGTGTGCCGGTTATGTATGAGGCCAGTATAAACTAGGCTCCTCTGCTTTGCATCACACCACCCTGGTATGGATTATTTTCATATAATAACACAACAGACAAGTAAATCCACTCATTTTCAGTACCGTTTATCCTACACAGGGTCGCGGGGAGCTTGGAGCCTATCCAAGGAAACTTGGGACACAAGGTGGGGGACACAATGGACAGGGTGCCAACCCATCGCAGAGCACAATCGCACACACATTCACACAACACTTACAATTTGGTAACGCCAATCAGCCTACAGTGCATGTCTTTGACTGGGGGAGGAAACCAGAGTACCCGGAGGCAACCCCCGAAGCACAGGGAGAACATGCAAACTCTGTGCACTCAGGGGAGCGGTGCGATTCAAACGCCCAACCCCAGAGGTGCAAGGCAAATGTCCTACCCGCTAAGCCACCATGCCCCCAGACTGGCAGATGCGTGAAGGAATAATCCTCTGTTTTTCAGTCACTAACATTACACATATGTATGTTACTTATATATATACTAACATATAAAATGTCGCAGTAGTCATGGCAAGCCTGGATCCTATCCCAGGGAACTTGGGGCATGAGGTGGTGGACACCCTGGATGGGGTGCAAACCCATCGCAGGGCACAATCGCACACACACTCGCACACGACATAGATCAGTGAAGGAATATTCCTTTGGTTTTCAGACACTTACATTACACATATCTGTGTTACTAACATAATAAAATGTTTAAAGGTTATTATGTTAGTAATGTACATATGTGTAATGTAAGTAGTCCTATATTACAAACTTGGAATAAGAAAATGTAGGGTGGTCAAGGCTTGGGGTCTCAGAAAATTCATAATGAATTTGCTTATAAAGTTTGGGAACCCCTGTGCTACAGTAGATAAACCCTGAAAATCCACAAACCTGGGCATATGGGCATCGTATTCATAGTCATCAGTCTCTCTAATTAGGTGGTCCTCTCTGCTGTAGAATGCCTGTAGGTTTATTTAACCCTCATGGCTTCCAGTAGCGGCAGATAAAGATGGATAAAGAGGCCAACAACACAACTCTTGGTCTACTAGCTCCCTGTAGCCTTCATTTCCTGACAGCTCTAGATATACGCTTTACTTACAGGCATCTCTTGTCTGTCATACGAGACAGGTTGGTTATTCCACGTTCTAGTTTACTGCTAGTATGCATGCTTATTGATTGATATGGTACCACAGACAGTTCTTCCTCTAGGCCAAAATCTATGTAAGATTGTTTGTAGATGTCACTGCAAACTGCATTAAGGCCAGTACAACTACTCAAGTACATCAGCCATGTCAGCCACTATTTAATCCACATTTACTCACTTGGCTGATGCTTTCATCCAAAGAGCCTCCTAACGAGACAAAATGTAACTGTAACTGAGCAGTTGAAGGACTTGAACTCATGACCTTCCATTCCGCCCACTTGAAGCTATCTATGATAACACTCACCATAGCACAAGGTAAATTCTTGATGTCTTGATTTTATTTATTTATTTATTTTTTAAACCTTCAGATACTGAAAATAAAGGCAACTTGCTGATATATGCTCAGACTTTACCATAGAGCATTTCCTTTAACAGTTTATTTAACCAGCCAGGAGATTTTGATTAAAAATAAATAAATAAATAAATAAATAAATTGCATAGCATGATTAACAAAGACAATGGATGAGCAACTTCATATGATGAAGGTTCTGAGACCCAGATGTTGAACCCTTCTTAACAATAACAGTTTCAAGGATCTATCGTAAAGGCAAAACAAAAAAAACATACCCAGTAAGTGCATGAAATACAATCTTGATTTCCACACTTCACTTAAAACAGTAAATCACCAGCCTAAACTGAAGGCAGAACTAAAAAGGATAATAACCAGAAGAAGGGGGGAAAAAAAGACAGGAAAGAACAAAACAGGAATAATAAACCCAGCAGGAATCCAGAAGATTAGAAAATAAATAGACATGTGAAACAAACCATAAAAAAAACATCAAACCAACAACAGAATTAAAAGTACAGAGGGGGAAAAAAAAACCAATTCCTTATAAATAAATAAATAAATAAATAAATAATATTAGAATTTACCTGCTTCCAATGCGGCTTCTGTGGAAATTATAGTTCAGTGAGTCATGATTTGATGTTGCATCATGGACTTTTTTTCATTGCCTCAGGAGATTATTAGAAAAGCCAGTACAAGATTAACTCAGAAGTCTGTTCTTAGTGATGTATGGTATGTTAATTTCACTTGGAAATTGTACTTGCGCTATTTATACTTACAGTGTATACAACACACATTACAGGCAGCCAGCAATTAAGAGCACACAACACGTGTTTCTTCATCGGAAAAAATCTAGAGCACACAGGAATTCTCATAATTATTCCCTTTGTATTTGCCTAGTGAAATGAGTAATTTCCCGCAAGTCAGAAGCTGAGAAGTGGTTACTTATTTTTTTATTTTTATGTGATTACTGTAATCAGCTGAAGTTGCTCAAGTAGGCACACAGTTTGAGTGTTCAGTTACAGTACTTCACAGACAATCAGCAAACAATTATTTCAGTGCACTTCAAGGGGCTGTACCGCTGTACTACTGCTGCTCTAAGACACCATGTGACTTATTCAAGGTAATAATTCACACTTATAATAATTTGTAGAAACTTTTGCCAGAAATAATTCAGGTTTGATTCTAAAATATTTTTTTCCCCCCTATATTACAATTGTAACATCCATCCATCGCTTACTCCTTTTCAGGGTCACGGGGAAACCTGGAGCTTATCCCAGGGATCCTTCACAGGGTACACAAACACATACACACTCACACACCCATTCATACACTACGGGCACGTTAGACACGCCAATCAGACTACCATGCATGTCTTTGGACTGGGGGAGGAAACCGGAGTACCCGGAGGAAACCCCCGCAGCACGGGGAGAACATGCAAACTCCACACACACAGGGCCACGGTGGGAATCGAACCCCCGACCCTGGAGGTGTGAGGCGAACGTGCTAACCACTAACCATAAACTAGGTAAACGAAGGTTTTTTTTAATCAAAGATAAAAGAAGCGACATGATCAGGTCTCATTCAGACAAATCATTTTTACTTGAATTTGGTATCTGATTTTAAATGACATGTTCAGTACTGTGCTAAAAGTCTCTACAATAAAAAGCAGAAAACAGCAATAAACAAAATTATGTTGATCTTTTGAAACGTGTGAAAGTGTGAAACTTGTGTGTGAATCTTCTGTAAAATTCAGTATTTTTGGGGGGAAAAAATATTGTTTGTAAATAAATAAAGAAGAGGATGAGCAATCAGTGGCTGTGAATAATAATATAATTGGGAAGATGATACACCATAACATTATAAACAACTGCCTAATATTGTGTAGGTTCCCCTTGTGCTGCCAAAACAGCTCTGACCTGTTGAGGCATGAACTCCACAAGACCTCTGAAGATGGTATCTGGCACATTAGCGGCAGATCCTGCAAGTCCTGTAAGTTGCGAGGTGGGGCCTCAATGGATCGGACTAGTCCAGCACATCCCATAGTTGCTTGATTGGATTGAGATCTGGGGAATTTATATGTCATGTCAACACCTTGAACATTTTGTCATGTTCCTCATACCATTCATGATGTAAAAGAAAACGTGATTCATCAGACCAGACCACCTTCGGTCATTGCTCCATGGTCCGGTTCTGATGCTCACGAGTCCATTGTAGGTGCTTTTGGTGGTGGACAGGGGTCAGCATGGGTACTCTGACCGGTCTGCGGCTGCGCAGCCCCATACACAGATTGGACCAAATCAGCTAGCCAGTTGTCCTTCCTTGGACCTCTTTTGGTAGGTACTAACCACTGTATACCAGGAACACCACACAAGACCTGCTGATTTGGAGCTGTGCTGACCCAGTCATCTAGCCATCACAATTTGGCCCTTGTCAAAGTCGCTAAATTCCTTACGCTTGCCCATTTTTCCTGCTTCCAACACGTCAACTTTGAGAACTGACTGTTCACATATGCTGCCTAATATTTCCCACCTCTTGACAGGTGCCGTTGCAACAAGATAATCAATGTTATTCATGTTACCTGTAAGTGGTATTAATGTTATGGCTGATTGGTGTATACTGTGGTAGAGTATATATTTTTTTTGTTGATTTACCTATTTTACTTTAATTTATATTTAGAATGAAATAGCAATGACAGTATTCAGATATTACAATACAGCACATGTGTGCTGTATACAGACTTGGCATATAGAGTTCATTAAACCGACCTAAGTGTTTTATTCCTCTTATACCACATCAATTTGCCAATGGTTACAACATTTGTTTATGAAAGAAGAACACATTGTACATTTGATCCATTTATAGTGCAGTGGAATGTGGGGTCCTCCGTCCTTAGACACAGAGGTAACACTTAGTAACACAACACATCAAACCAATAGAGAAGCCTATAAAACTGCTCTCGAGTCGCATTAGCATTAGCATGAAGTCAAATAAAAAGGGAAAGTGAACTTAAAATATTATTACATCTCTATACCCTTTTCAGAGACTCCATAATTCATAATCGCAACAAGAAATTGATAAACATGTATCCTGATTCGGAAAAATGTAGACTCTACCTGTAAATGTTGTTTGTGGAACTTGTCTGGTGTTTCCAACTTTTGTTAAATTTAATTACCGTGAAGAATCTAGTGCATTAGCCCTCCTACAAGAAGTCTGGTGATGTGCTGGCTTAGCTGATGTGTCTAAGTTTTCATCTTTGGCTAACAGATGTCAGCACTGCTGTGCATGCTTGCGCTTTTTGGGCAAAACTGAGACAAATTACTGCTTGGCATGGATTTGTGCATCTGCTATTCGGAACAGGTGTTGGCAGACCTGGAGATGCTTTTTTTTTAAGTCAATATCAAAGGAAAAGTCTGGTCTGTGCTGGTTTATTCTGGGGACTAATGTAAATTAATGATGTTTGGTGGAGCATTTTTCATAATAGTGTCTGCAAATCTTTTGCAATAAGGCACAAGTGAGTGTTCTGACAGTGACATTATTATTTCCATTAAGTTTCACATGCTGTAACTCCACTCAGAATCCCTTGAGAAGCAATTATTCCCAACACTAACTTAACTAATAAATGATGGAGCCAAACGAAGGGATATGGTCTTTTGAGATGTCGCCTTGACGATCCATCTGACTAAGTGCCAGTGTTTCCTTTCAACGTGTGCCTGATCACTGCACTTTTATGGTACTTTAGGCTTTCGATGCTGTTTGCACAAGCAACCAGGTAGCATTAGTCAGTTCTTTAATTGCCAAGATTCTATGTAGCTCTCCAAAACCCTATCTGAAAATCAGCTCCACTTCCAGCAGGAAGTCTCGGTGGACTCTGAAGAAGCCAGAGAGAATGAGGGAGAGAGGGAAAGAGAGATGAGCATGATCATATATGCAGTGGTTCAGTTCTCTTTCCTCAGGCATGCCAAGCAGCTGGTTCAGCGCAGGCAAATGAGCTTTTCATTTCCCATTCAGAAATCAGTGCATGTCATGCTACCCAGCCACCCATAGAGATAGTTCTGCATTCTAAACCAGGTGGTGCACTCTCTCTCTCTCTTTCACCTCAGAGCAGAAACGTGGCTTCACATGCATGCCAAGTCCTCTGTATTTCTTATCTCTCTGGACGCAAATGCAGGGTCCTTGTTAGGCCAGCTGGTAATACAACATTAATGATGATTTAATGAATGGATGTGTAGCTGAAATTGATAGGGCTGTAATGTAGTCACCTACTCCAGTTTAAAAGTTTCTTCTTCTTAGCCTGCAAATTATGGAGATGCATGAGATGCACTCCTGTTAAACAGGGACTGCAGTCCTTAGGCTAGGAGTGAATATCCAAGGTGACAGCTTCAAGTAGTAGTGGGAGTTATGGGCGGGGAACGATGGGGGGGGCATCACCATGCTTAATTCTGTCTGAAATCTGTGTGCATGCATTTTATGGTCTGGTTAGTGCAGAATGAATACCTGCTGGGGATTAGCATGTACTGCTAAATCTGTATCTGCATTCAGATTTCTGCACTGTGGCTCAGTGGTTAGCACGTTTGCCTCACACCTCTGGGGTTGAGGGTTCGAATCCTGCCTCCATCCTGCTTGCATGGAGTTTGCATGTCCGACCCTGTGCTTCAAGGGTTTCCTCCAGGTACCCTGGTTTCCTCCCCCAGTCCAAAAGACATGCATTGTAGGCTGATTGGCATTTCCAAATTGTCCGATGTGTGTGAATGTGTATGCGATTGTGCCCTGCGATGGGTCCCTCGCCTTGTGCCCCAAGTTCCCCCGGGATATGCTCGAGGCTCCCACGTGACCCTGTGTAGGATATGCAGTAAGGAAAATAGATGGACGAATCCTGTCACTATGCCTGCAGAAACACCGAAAATCACTTGGGGAAAAAACATAGGAAGAAATGCCAGCACTGTCAGCATGGCCTGTGCATTCTGTATATGTGGGACTGTTTTTTAATCCCACTCATCCAGTTATTATTTTCATTTATACTTGCTTGTGATATGTTTTAACAAACCAAACTAATATCGCTGCAACTCTGACCAGGTAGTTACTAAGGATGAATAAATGAACGCTACAGTAAGAACTCACATTCACGTTAATGAATATGGTATTTCTTTGTCCTCCAAGCTTCATATCTGACCGATTGCTCATGATTCGTTTTGCTTTGAGGTAAAATCTATGACTCGGGTTATTGGCAAACAGCAAAGTACTTCACTAAGTAAGCGAATGCAAAAAGAATAATTGAATGGCTACTTTCGAGGTTGACAAACTAATGTGAAATTCAGTTAGGCTTTTCCAACATTATAGCAACGGCATTGGTTGATGTTTAATGATATATGTTTAATCCTTATTGTATTTTTCTGGCTATATACCTCCTGGTGTGACGGTAAAAAACAACATGACAAACCATGACAACAGGCACCCGTATGCGTGCACGTCAGGAAGAGAGAAAAACCTGCGTTCAGCACAGAGTGATAAAGCATATTCACTTTACTGTCTGATTGGTGTTTGGAATAGAAATGTTACGTCTCTGCTCTTTTCATTTAAAGCATTCACAAGTGCAAATTCTTCTTCAGACAGTCAAAAGACGAAATTCTCTGTATTATGTGCTTTGAATTTTGAACATGCTGTAATTATTATTATAGCGCTCCATCTGTAGCCTAGTTTGTGCATATTACTGATACTGAGGGCAATATTGGACACGCTGTAAAAATATATATCAGCATTCCAGTCTCTCATATCTAAAAGTAAACTGATTCTGATTGTTGGGGGAAAAAAGCTTATATTAGTTTATGACCGCCAACTAGCAACAAATCTCACATATTTACAGCGAGAGGAAATTATTCAGACACTTTTTGGTTTTGTTAGTTAATATACTTCCAGTGCTTATAACCACATCGTATTTATACATCTGCGATGGGTTGGCACCTCATCCATGGTGGCCCCCGACTTGTGCCCCGAGTCCCCTGGGATAGGCTCCAGGTTCCCCTTTGACCCTGTGTAGGATAAGTGGTACAGAAAATGGATGGGTGGATGGATGGATATTTACACACATAATGCCATTTGACTTCACAAAAGCATGTATTCACAAGCATAAACATACAAACAAAACTATTAAGGGGGAATGATTTAAACACTATATTATAATGAATACTCTATATGTAAAAGTTACATAAAATAAAACAGGTTCTAGATATAAATGCTGCAACAACAAAAAAATGTTCTTGTGCAATTTGCACCTCATTATGAAAGACATTGCCATTACTTGGAAAAATTTCACACAACAAACAGCAATCATGGTCAAGGTGAAGGAGCTTCCAAAAGTTCTCAGGGACAACATTATTAAAAGAAACACCTGAATAGAAAAAGCTACAGAGCCACAGCGAAGACCTTAGACATTTCTGTCAAGTACAACTTGTTCAATACAAAACACAAATAGAACTGTGATAATAATTCAGCTCATCATGTTTGGAGAGAGAAGCATTGTGCACATAGTGAAGTACGGAGGTGGGAACATCATGATATGGGGCTGCTTCTCTGCAAACAGTACTGGGGTATTACATACCATTGGAGGAAATATGAATAGAGCAATGTGCCAGGATATATTAGAGGAGAGGATCTCATCAACCGGAAAACTGAATCTGGAGAGAAAATGGATGTTTCAACAAGTCAACAACACCAAATATTCAGCCAAAAGAACTCAAGAAGGACTTGCATGACCTAGCCAAACTCCTGACTTGAATCCCATTGAAAAATTTTGAATGATTTCGGAATTGTGAATCAGAAATTGTCCATCAGAACAAGCCCTCATACCCTGGGAAATTGGAGACGATTTGCCAAGAGGGACGAGCCAAAATTGAGCCACAATTCTTCAAAAAGTTAATTACTTCTCAGTGTAGCTGTCCCAAAGCTGTAACTGCCAACTACAGCTTGGCAACAAAATACCAATGTCAATGGTTATCTGTGGTACACTGAATACCTTTCTCCCCTATCAGTTTAGTTGTTTTAAACATATCTTTGCTTATGAATACATACGTTTTTGTTCATATGTATAAGTACAAAGTCAAAAGACATTATTTGTGTAAATTTGAAGTGGATGTATGGAAGTGGAATGGAATATTAGTTACAAAAATAAGCAATTCTGGCTTTAAAATACTTCCACCACGGATTTTACTCATGTAATTTACGTTATTATTTGGTAATTTGTAAATAGAAAAGTATTTGAAAATATCAGATTGTATACATAGTGCTGTCCCTTTACACAAGCTAGGGTAAAACTAATCTAGAGAAAAGTTTTTATTATTTTTTATTATTTTTTTTTTTTAAAGTGAGATTTGGACATTGAAACAAGTAGAAATTTAACCAAACCATTCAGACCAAGAACGAACTAACTAAACCAAAAATATCTGGCATTATATTATTTTATTTGTATCACCCCCCCCACACACATTTTCAGGATGCAATAAAGTTCATAGGATCACCACGGAGGTGCCACACAGCTCCAGGGTTCGATCCTGAGCTTGGGATACAGCTTGTGCAGAGTTTTGTACGTTCTCCCGATGTTCCCCTGTATTTTCGCTACGTTCTCCAATTTTCCGTCCGCTGTCAAAAAAGACATGCAGGGAGGTGAATTAGCATTGTAACAAAGCTAGCATGGTTTCTCTTCATAATTGACAATATATCTTTCATGGTATTATAATTTAACAATTCTAAGTATGTTGTTTGGATGTAACATCCAAGGATTAATTTCATTACCAAAAAAGCTTAGCCTTTCATCAACATGTATTAAAAGCACAAATTACTTATCTGGTCTTAACATGAGAAAAGTGTGTAGGTGTGCAGTAAATGAGAAAGCTGCAGTATATTAATTTGGTAGTTCTTGAGTGATTTCTCTCCAAATGTTTTGATTGCGTGCATCTAAAACGATTATGCAAGACAGGCCGTGGTATGACAAGTTAAGAATTTCTGTGGTAACGAATTCAGGTGCTTAAATGGTTCTTTGCAGTTCATGTTTTTTTCCTTTTTTTTGTGTGTGTGCCAATCAAATTATTCAAATATCACCTTACTTTAAAAAAAAACCAAAAACACAATGAAGCCAAGACACAGACGCACACACATAATTAGGCTTTTTTAGTCTAGGAATTTTATGTCTTTGTTTAATAATTAAAGTGTTGATGTAATGACACTTTAATGTAACTGACTGTAATACTTGCTATAACACTATTCCAGTTCCAGGTAAAACCCTACATTTAACCATTTTCATTCAGCTCATTTCATTCAGGAAAATTTCAAGGGGAAAATAAGTCTGTGTCCATGTGGGTTTACTCCAGGTTCTCCAATGGGACTAGACCCTGAATGGGATGCCAATCATTACCAGTGTTCACAGGATAGGCTCCGGATCCCTTGTCACTCTGCAGAAGAAAGCGGTTAATGGAGATGAATGAATGAATGAAGTTTACACTCATAACAAGAGTCCATAACTGTTTACAGTGTATTATTATTTGGTAACGCTTTACAATACCAGTACATGAATAATTGTCCACTCATACCTGAATTAATGCTTACTTAAATATGAACTAATGATGAGTTACGACATGTACTAAATCACAAAATAATGAAGAGCTAACGTTAACTATGACAGGAGCCTTATGAATTCATGTGTGAATAACGACCACATGAAGTACACGTTAGTACATGTTTGTTAGTAAAAGTGTTAAGTAACACGCCGGGGTAAACTAAATCAAACCTGCTGTATAAGAAAGAATGTACAAATGTGCATAATTTCATATTGTTTATAGATTTTTTTTTTTTTAGAGATATAATCTATATATAAAATGCCATATGCAGCTGCGTACACAAACATCATTGGATGGCGCTGGATTGCTTTCATAATTTGCACTGATCCTCCTTATCGAACGTAGAACGTCGCACTAATAATAAACACCGATAATATCATCTCAACTCGTTTTGCATCATTTTAAATCCGTTTCTCTTCAAATCCCATTTTAGTGCTAGTACGTACTCTGGGAGGATAGGGCCCGGGCCACTGCTCCTTTACCCACAAGGGTGAGATTAATACAGTAATGTTTATTCATTTAGCGGATGTTAATATCTATTAACGTTTAAAACCAGGGCTCAATAAGATTATTTTTATAGTGCTTTAGTCTTAGATGTCGCTGTGCTTATTTTGATTGCTTTACTGTATCTATGCCAACTGGGTCACCCGGCTTTAAATCGCTATGAACTGTCACCATTTCTCTCCTGTGATCTTGCTCATGTTTTGGGGCACTGTCCCTCAAAATGCCCGTGCACGAGTTGAGATAAAATTATTGGTTTATTCTAAATGTTATTATAGTTGTTGGGAAATGTTACAGGAGCAACGATAAAATGTTACATTGAAACTCGCTAACACTTCGGCCATCGCCAGCAATGTTGTTAAACTATAGTAGGAGGGAATGCACCTATCTTGTTATACAAGTCATATGCATCGGAGGCTTGTTAGCTCTTTCTACCATTTCAGAATCGATTCCCTGTTCCAGTTCTGTGTAAGTAATTCGGAGTGGGTATGGATGTGTACACATAATTTGCACACTCATTCACACTTAGGGGAAATTTCGAATCTCCAGTCCTCCTACTGGCATGTTTTTGGCAGACACTGGAGAACCTGTAGGAACCCATGCAGACACAGGAAGAGCATGTGAAACTCCGCAATCTTGACCCGATGCTAGCCGCTGCACCACTGACCACTCAATAATTGAAAAAGTTCGATGTTAACATCACCCTAACATCACGAGTTCGATTCCACTGATTCCACAGTCATCCATGGAGGACTGAGATATTCCATCACCCTTCAATCACAGCAACACTAGCCAATCACAGGTGTCTGTGAACACATGTATGCAGAAGAGGGCGGATAGCACATTCCTTCACTGTCCTGTGATGCAGCATGAGCAACCTGACTGGCTTCAAGTGTCCCCAGTTTGCATTTGTGATATAATGGGAAAGCTAATAAGTGGGAACTGGCAGGTGATCAAATTGGGGGAGAATAAAATAGTTCTATATGGTACCAAATAGGGGTCATTGGATGTGAACAGTGTAAGCAACAAAAGTAAAGGACTGAACAGGAACCCAAACTGTAACTGCAAATTACTGTTATGTGCACTGCATAACACTACATATGCACTACTATATCCGGAGAATTGCACTGAACACATAAACTATGGCACAGTTGACCATTATTCTGAAGCAATGTAAGTCTTTGGGCTATGGTATGTCTGCCTCATAGTCTGGTTAGAAACCATGTCGCGTGTCTTACGCACAATTTAATTTGCATTTGTGTCGCTTTCACATGAAATGAAATTTCAGCGAGCACCAATCTAATTGGCATTCTGCCCTCCTCTGTATGTCAGTGTGTTTTGACAGTATGTAAGCCTGAGGATGAGTTCATTAAAAAGAATGGCAGGTTTATAATCAGTGCAATAGCCTCTATCTCTCTGCTTTAATTTCTTTAAATTATGATGTTATATGGCATGGCCAGTTCTCTGATAGTGTCATATTTATCCATCATTTAGAATAAAGTGTCTGACATGTGTGCTGGTGAGTAATTTTTTATTTTTTTTTTTCCTATTGAAATGATTGCATGCTTTAATTTTATGGTACAATTCAGTGCCTAAAAATAACCTAAAGCATTACTGATTACATATTATCTCTCCTCTGTGTTTTAAAATAATATTCAGCATCTATAGAGTTGGACATGGAAACCTTTTACACATCACTTCTTCTTCCGATCAAGCAAAATTATTCAATATTAGCAGTCCTGTGCTCATTGTTCTTGACTTCATTATCTAATATGCCATACAGCATACACTGAAGTCATAATTCACAATTTAGATCTCTAATTTACAGGCCACGTTTATGCATGTGAGGAATAGCAATGGTCTGAGTCATTACCCTCAACTAATTTCCATCTGAATTGGATGACAACATGCTGGACAGACATTAAGGCAGAAGAGCCCTGACTGGATACACACCTGTGAGCTGGCCACCAGTCTAATACCATCTGACAAACTCAAGAGGGGTGATTGATGTCTTTGGTTTGTCCAGTGGAGTGTGTGCATCTCAGATGAATACAGCACATTACTAAAGGGAGAACGCTGAGAACACTTCAAATGTGCAACTTTACATTTTCAAAACAAACAGGAGCAGATATCGAGCTTCTTAGCTCTTTTGAACTAGACGCATTATCTGTAATGCAGAACTCTACTTTCTTTCTTTATTGTGTCCTACTTCAGGGTCACGGATATGCACACACTGTCACAGTGGATATAAATGGCAGCCGTGATGATAATACAGCTTTGCGTGAATTTAAATGCAAAGCTGGTAGGTTTAAAATGTTAGCATTAATGAAGCAATGGGATTCAAGATCTCCCTGAAAAGAACTGTATAGTACGTTTCCTCAGCACAAAGCTTTTCATAAGCTTTATATTACTAATAAAGTCTACTTTGACAGAGAAAAGCAATATAATGTGTGCTGTGTATATAGTTAATAACTTGAACTGTCGATAGGTTTGAATAAGAGGTCACATGTTAGATGGACTCAGTGGCCTTGCATTTAGATTATTTTAGAAATCAATGTGCGTGTGTTTTTTTTTTTATTTGTTTATTTTTTTTTTTACCTGCTTTGTGTCTGTCTCTTGATATGAAATGTGTGGTGACAAGGAATTCATCAGGAAATTCTCTCGCGTTCTAGTATGGCTCACAGTTTGTTATTGTCTGCATTTTCAATTCAAATTATACATGATAATTCGGTAATTTTCAATTAGATTTCCACACAGGTATGGAAATCTAATTCTTCACACAATATAACAGTCGTTTGTCAAAAGCTGTGTCTGATATGACACACTTTGTGAACTTTCAGAGCAATGTCAGTGAAATTCATTGAGATGTAGTAAAAGAGGCAAAAAAAAGGGCGGTGGTGGGGGGGTGGAACATTGGACACTATTTGTACTCAGCAGCTGTATAAATCTACATAATGGAACGTTAGTAGAAATTGTTATTCAAATATACAGTAAGATGCCACTACCATGTGGAAATCAGGTGATGTATACTCATGTACGTAGTGAATAGGATGCAGTATATTATCAGTACATTCTTAGCAGGCCATTTGAGACTCAGCTCTAGGTTTGAATGCTGATATTTCTAAGCAGATGGAACTTGTCCATGCCTAGCATTCTGATTTTGAGAAGCTTGGACATACAGTGGTCGGGAGGTCAGAACAAACCCCTTTTTGTAGAATAGTATGATAGCTGCTGACTAACAAAAGGGGATATCTACAACCAGACATGGAAGGCCTTGCTCCTTGCAAAACTCAATAACTTTCTCCATCAAATAGGTTCCCAAACACACCCGTCTCAGGGGGAAGGAGCCCACCAGTTGAGGTATTTCCCCTACACTTCCTTCCACAGCTTCATTCCAGATGTCCCTTCTATCATTCATAAAGCTGCACTGCATTCCTGCCTGATCTCCCATTCACTTCAGACTCATACACTCAGAAATTATTTACCACATTGCCCAGGAAGCTGGACATCAAATACATCCTTCTCCAACTTATTTCGGAGGTATCTGTCATAAATGTAATAGTAAGAGTAGTACACCGAAGCAGTCCACACTCCAACAAACAGCAGACCTAGGCAGTAGGAACTTCTGCTCAACACGCAACAAGCCACACTTTCCAGAGTGCTACTATTATATGCCATATCTATTTGCTAGATATGATATAGTGAGACCATGGAGGCCTTATCTGAGGCCCAGTACAGTTTAACTGCACACACAACTACAAAACAGAGTAAACAAGATAAGAATTTCAGGCTCAACATGGTCCAATCTGGCTTTAACTGAGAAAATCCTAAAGTATTGCGCCGTGGGCACGGAACGAAGGAATGCTGAATTAATTGAAAACGGTCTTTTATAACACTACAGCAAAGTAGTGAAATAATGGGAGGGAAAAAAAAAACATGTGAAAACATATGTGAATAATGGAATAACAGGTTAACAACAACAAAATAAAAAATATCAGAAAACATCCAATTTTCAAAGGTAAGAAATGAAAGGTAACAATAAACACTGCTTTCCGTTAACAATGTGCGAAGCCTCATGACATTCGAGTTCACACATCAGACAAGATGATGAATACATTGGCTCCAACTGCTTGCTTCTCACATATACAGTTGTAATCAAAATTATTCAACGCCCAGTGCAAATCAGGTTTATTTTCAAAATGTACAGCTGTTTGTAATGAACAAATCAAACAAAAGCAATTGAAATAGTTCAACACAATGAATGCTTCAAGCGGTTTTTCCAAATTCAACTGAGAATGCAACTGAAGGCTTACTATTACGCTCGCGCTTCATTTTTCATGGTTTTTCGTCACTGTCGGCCAGCGCACGGCGTCTCAATACCTCCAACTGCCCGTGTGAGCTTGTGTCAGAATGTGTGGAAAATCACAAGGTGGATTGTTTTTTACTGAAAAAATTTCAACATTAGCTTAAACATTAGCTTAAAGGAGGAAAATAATCAACTTTGGGATAGTAAATTCATCACCCTGACATTCAGCACGCATGTATTACGACACACACACACACAGTTCATTACTTTTGCTCCACACCAGCACACAGCACTGTTCATGTTAACCCTCTCATGAATTTAAGATCTTCCAAATCTTACCTAACATCTCTTGGAAAGCTTAGATTTGGTGATATATGTATAGTTTTATTTTAATATAATATTTCATACAAGTTTTATTTTATTCCTAAAAAAATGTTGCTAAGGCTAAGGACACTTGTCTAAGAATCTTGGACCGTTCTCCATACAGAACATTTCAAGTTCCTTTAATATACTTAGGATTCTGTAAGTGGACTTTCCTCTTCGATTCAGGATTTTCAGTAGGATTTAAATGCTGAATTTGAGGTGGTCATCGCAAATGTGCATTTTGCATTCCCACAGTCATTTCTGTCTTGATTTGGATGTTGTTTGTTTCAGATCATCTTGGTGAAAGAGACGAGCCTTAACCACCTGGTAGGTGGAGTCCAGGTAATGAGTCTAGGTCTTGGATTTAAGACACGCTGGTATGTAGTGAAATGAATGATGCCATTAATCTGCAAAACAGCCCCAAAGTATTAATCATCCACCACCATATTTGTTATGCATATGCTATAGAGGTATAACATAATACCATTATCTTTATCTGTAATGTGATTCATTTAATGCTCAAAATATTCATATTTTTCTTTGTATTCTGATTTAAACCAGATGTTGGTTTGGTCTTTACTTTTTAATTGTTTTTTTATTTAAACTGTGAACCTTATGGGTGGCATGTGAAAATGGGTGTGTGTGAGATTGTCCCCTGTGATGGGTTGGAACCCCATCCAGGGTGTCCCCCGCCTTGTGCCCCGAGTTCCCTGGGATAAGCTCCATGCTCCCTGCGACCCTGTGTAGGATAAGCGGTACAGAAATGGATGGATGGATGTGAACCTTATTACTATAACCCGGAAACACTAGAAACACTGGAAAAGTAAACAATAAAGATGAAATGAATATTTTTAAATTTAATTAAATTATTACTTTTGGAGAGCCCAGCACAGATACAGCCTTGTCTTAATGAGCTATATGGAGTGCCTGTATATATATATATATATATATATATATATATATATATATATATATATATATATATATATATATATATAATAAAAAAAACATTTCTATTGTTTCTATAAAAAATATGCTAGAAGTATGGTTTTACTTTGGAGCTCAGTAAATGTTTTTAGACAAATCAAAACAAATGGTGCATCATCCAAATCATATGCTGTTGATTATTCATATAAACCTGATCTTTGTTCTGTGAGCAGGGTTGCCAGGTTCTGTGTACAATACCCACACATTTCAGATTAATACTGCAAAATGGCAATGCGTGCCAGTGTTCACTAGTTTCTCAAAGAAAAATGTGCAAACATTTTAGGCTAGTCTCAAGTCTTTTTCTGAGGTTTTTTTAGTAGTTACAGTGGGAATTTTTAAAACCTGGTAACCTTCCCCACAAGCTTCTGTGACAGCTGCTGTTTAAAATAACATATTTAATTAAAAACCTCGCACTACCTTTTTTGCTTCATCCTGCGGGATCCTGATCCACAAACCTAGCCTGAAGCTGGCAAGCTTTCTAAAGAAAAGGAAAACAAGAAAAAAAACCAATGACTCCATCTACAATTCAGAACTGTATTCAAATTCATATTCATTTAGGACACAATATCTGTTCAGTCCAAATGTATTTGTATTTGGTTACACGTATGCATGCAGAGCCCTTTTTTTTTTTTTGCCAAACATGCAGGTGGGGCGCATGACTGCGTATTTGCAGCTGTCTAACCACATAACCTAATATAACTGCAGTTTCAATAAGTCCCCGGTTCAATCCTGTGCTAGAGTAACTGTTTGTATGGAGTTTCATGTGTGGGTTTCCTCTGGATTCTACAGTTTCCTCCTGTCTCCCAAAAACATGCCAGTAGGTGGATTGGCTGTAGGTGTGAATGAGTACGTGATGTGTGTGTGTGTGTGTGTGTGTGTGTGTGGTGCTCTGTGACAGACTGGTGTCTCATTCGATGGCGTATTCATCCTTCATGCCAAATGTTCCTGGGATTGGCTCTGGATAAACCAAGCTAAAACCCAGCTAAAGTGGTTTCTGAGGATGACTGACTAAATGAATGATTCTTAATAAAGTACATTTGCTCCATTTTGTGGATGCTCATGCATCCAGTAATATAATTGTTCCAGACTTTTGAAACTTTTTAAAACATGGCTGTGTTTTACCTAATAAATGAAAAAATTCTTTATATATATATATATATAAAATATATATATTTTTAGATCTATTACCTGACTTGAACATATTAAAAGCTCCTTGGTTTCCTTGGTGATGATGAAGACAAAGTTTCATATGTATATCCCCAAGGAAAATGGTAAAAGGCAATATACGAGATCATGGGAGTCTTTTTGTTAATTTTTGGGCATTTATCTGAAATATGGATGTTTGTAGGGGTGTCAATAATTTTCATGTTCTGTGACAAAATAGTGTTCTTTAAAAATCTGAATTATTGTGTGTAATGTTTAAATCTATATATTATGTGTTGCTCATTTACATGAAGGGTGTCAAAAATTATGGCATATAATTATACACCCGGTAACTCTTTCTCTTTATCTCACTCGCAGTGATCTCTAATCTGACGCTGTAATGAGGTCTGCATATGCTTCGCTGGATCAGGCATGAGCCAGCATATCTTAGAGACTAAATTCAGACTTGCTGTCACATTTGTGACCTGAGTTTTAATTATTCACTTCCGTACAATTATGACCCGAGTTTTAATTACAAGTTTAATTTCAGATCATATGATATAAGGTCTTTAAGCTATGCCTCTAACTAATGATGAAATCTATTAGCAGATATGTATTCTAATGAACTTTTCTTTACATACATCAAAACAATGGCATTTTTCTAATGAATTATCATAACAACACGAGTAGACTGATTACCTAAATATTCTGAATCGATGCCAGTGTGACATTATGTTAACTATAACTTTTTCAGTTCAGTTCAGCACCATAAATATGGCGTTGAAGGTGTTCCATTCAGAACTGAACAGAATTCTGTCCGACTAACTCAAGTTCTCCAACACCTCGGTGTCAGAAAATATTCTGAAATGTAGTGTGTACAGCCTAATAAGCAAGCTCATATGAGAAAAAAAACCCCCAAAAACTAATCTTGATGTGTGGTTGAAGATAAAGCTATAGTGGTCCAGGATACATACGTTTAACAAAATTCCATCTACAGTTTATGTATTAAATAAGCGTATCAGGACGGCATTCCATCCTCTTGCTTCACACACAGATAAACGCTCTGGCTGAGTATTAACAACCTTGACAGGCTCAGGAAATTCAAATATTTCGCATATGATTAGATTAGGTCTCAAATCTTCCAGCGCAACGGTCTTACTAGGTTTTTGTGCCACTCTACACACAAGATCCCTATAATGCTTCCTATATTTCATGTCTAGTTATTTAATTAGATTGTTCAGGGATCTCAGGAGCTCAAGAATTTGATTCGTCCGCTATAGCAGGACCAGAAACTTCTTCGTTTCTTTAAAGTATTACTTTCCTACATTTCCCGGTCAACCATTATGACCTACTGGAGAGTACATTTTAATTAATAATGCTATTTATTACTCAGTACATTTGAATAATGACAAAGTCATGATATACATAATAAAATACAGTTTAAATGCCAATTTAATCTGTAAGTTGAAAAGTGGTCTAAATACAGACTAGCTACAAAGTCTAGAAAATATCCTGCAAAATATTGGCTTAGGAAGCATTTTATTGTGAAACATATGTGCCCAAACGAGTAAACGATCGAAGACGGGGCTATTTAGGCAACTCGGGCCTACCCCGAATTCACACCAGATGCATAATCATGGCAGTGAAAGTAATGAGTAAACGTACATCTGTGAAAATGAAACGTTGGAGATAGGGACAGTATTAAAACACACAATCTCCCCACCCCCAAGTACAGGCCCATACTGCATGGTAATTAAAACATCTGTAAATAGCATTTATAACTGTATCCTTTTACCAAAATTCTCAAAAGAAAAATACTGAAAGAGTGATTTGCCTTTTGTCATGAGGACTTCCAGCCAATTCAACAAGCAACGCATCATCCAGAGACTGTCTGTTTCAGACAGATCACAACTAGCCAGGTGAGGATGACATTTGCCAGACAAGTGCTCATCACGAATAATAGTTCCAGTGCATTTTCTTTTCCTTCCCAGATCAATGACACACTGTATTTAGAACCAAATTCAGCAGCTCACTTTCACTATATAATATAAAAATAAAAACCATTGGGCCGATCTTTTCTGCTCACTGCTATCATGTTACCTACTGCCATCCTGTCCTTTCTCAGCATGAACAATATGACAGAAGCTCATTAAACCAATAATTAATCCCATACAAATGAATATCCCCAGCACACAGTTTTCCATTAACACCTATTGGTTTAAAACAGGTCCATATCACCGGTACATCACCCAACACTACTACCTTTCATTTCTTTCTCCTTTTTCTCTCTTAGCAGTTCTGCAGTGACCCAATCAGCCCAATGGTTAGTCCATCCTTGCTTACACATGATGTGAATATTTCAGTCCATGTTGTGAGGACTTCATCTGTAGAGCAGAGGCACAAACACACTACACTTATCAACAGAGATAATAAGAACTTGTTCGCCAGTAGGAGTCCTTTTCTTTCTCTACTCTGCAATGGTGGAGGTGATGTGAGTGTTGTGAACTTGCATCGTCTTTTGGCTTTTCAGGCTTTAATAGTGTGATCCCAGACATGTAACCTTTACCCATTGCTATTATAGCTGCAGTTCATCGGTGGTGTGAAGTACACCTCCCCAAGGCATGCTAGCCCTGACTGCCAGATGGTACGACAGTCTCAGCGGTCTAAAATTATAATAGGATAGTTTCTGTTTTTTCCGTAAGTGCAGCGCTCCTGTTTCTTCCTCTTCACCTCAATGTAAAATATTGTTGGAAAGTGAATAGAGAGACCCCCCGATGCACGTTTCATAAATACTTCCGTCCTTCCTGCTGTGACATTTCTCAAAGAAAGACCACGTCAACGAATTTTTGTACGTGTGTAACGAATGGTTTCGTTTATAGTCATGAAGGCAGCATACCTTCAGACACATTTGAAAACATTTGGAAAACATCCAGTGTCATTTTGCGTGACGTGTGAGTGACTTTGGATTCAGTGACAGTGTCTTGTTCAATGAGTCTACAGACTTGGGACAAGATTCGATTTAAATCTGCAGTCTGAGGACCTGTAACCCCTGTTTAAATCAATAAAACTGCCTCATGAATGGCAGAGAAGGGAAGGTCAAATGGATCCAGGGGCTTGCTGAAATATTTTAAAGTGCATTTCTGCATCTGGAACAGATCTGGATCTTTAACCAGTTTTTTATATGCATGGTGTTGTAGCCACATTTACAGTGTATAATGGTTTTGCTCTATGGATCTTATGTATGAACACATTACTGCATTTTTTGGCAGATCCTCCTAACAATACTGACTCAGCTCTCTTGGGCTTTATAATTACCTAAACAGATCAATATGATTTGTTAGACAAAAACATGCTGGGGTTAGTCTTCCACAAGTGCAGAGCAAAATTACATGGATATTTTAATTGTAACTTTTTTATTTTTTTTAAACAATATGACTACAGTAAGCATTATAAAATCTAATTGTGTTTGAGAGAAAGAACAAGGTGGGAGGTGATTGTTTCCGAGCACAAAAAAAAAAAAAAAAAAAAAAAGAAGCTCATTCTAATTAGTTGGTACATTGCCAATTTTATATTGCTTTCAGATGCAATTTTAAGGTATATGAATTTTTGTCCTGGAAAAATAATCAGTACATTTAAAGTCCATTTGTCTTCCTGTGTTTCTAGAATTACTTAACCACAATAAACGTACAGAAAAAGTGAACATCTTGTCACGAAGTGAGCCCATGGAGGCGAATGCAAATGCAGAACTTCATTTATTGACACTGGGAACAGACTCAGCGAAAGAGGCTCAGGAAATCAAACATGAGGGAAGACACATGGAACCGGTATTATCAGAAACATAGGAATTAACAAAAAGTGCTTAATAATCAGAATACAGTGCATAAATAAATAAACATGAACAGACCAAACACGACCTGACTAAAATTAATTCTCCAGCAAATGAGGAGGAAAAACAGGCAACTTAAATAGAGCACCCACCCAGGAAAATGAAAACACATAAGAATGGTTAAGACAAGATGAATGGAAACAGAAGTTCTGCAAAGGCAGCCCTCTAGTGGCCAAAGATGGACTTGTCCCTGGGGGGCCATGACATAGCACCCCCTAAAGGCACAGCTCCTGAAGTGCCACCAATTCGAGAGGCTCGAAGCAGCAACCGCAGCAAGGCCTGAGGGGGGAGCGACAATGATAGCGGGACCAAGGGAGGGGGGAGTGACTGACAAAATGAGGAGGCAGAGCAACATCCTCAGCAGGGACTGGAGGCAGAGCGAAGTCTTCAGCGGAGCAAGGGAGCAGCGCTGTTCCACCAACAGGGGTGGGTGGGAGAGCAAGTACACTAGCTGGGAAGGGTGAGGGAGCAGCAGCCATAACGGGACCGTGGAGCAGAACGATGTCCTCAGCAGAACGCAGAGGTGATGTGACAACAAGACAAGAAAACAGGGCAACGACCTCAGCAAGATAGGAGGAGCGATGTCCTCGGTGGAACACGGAAGCCGATCGGTATCCTCAACCGGTGGAGGGGGTACGAGGGTGGCCGCCAAGCTCAGTGGGGCAGCTCATAGCTCAAACCCTTTCCTAGTCCAGGCTATCCCACCACCCCAAAATGTCCCTCTTGTTGATGAAAAGGCTTTAAAAAGGTATCCCCACCTCACCTCAACAGCCAAGACCCACTCCCAACACAGCAGTGGAGCTCTGCTGCATTCATGAGTGACTGGAGCATTCGGTCAAAGTGAGCCCATGGAGGCGGATGCAAGTACAGAATTTCTTGATTTATTGACAGACACCAGGAACATACTCAGGGAAACAGACTCAGGGAAACAAACACAAGAGAAGACACACCAAGAATCGGCATTATCAGAAACATAGGAACTAACAAAATAAACCCTAAGAAAAAGTGCTACATAAACAAAATACTGTGCATAAAAACCCCAATCTCAATCATGAACAACCCAAACATAACCTGACTAGAATTAATACTCCAGCCCCTGAGGCGGAAAACCCAGGCAACTTAAATAGAGCACCAATCAGTCAGGAAAATGAAAACACATGAGAATGGTTAAGACACGAAATGGAAGGAAACAGAAGAAGAAGTTGTTCTGCAAAGGCAGTCAGGGTGCCCTCAAGTGGCCAAAGATGGAATTGTCCCTGGGGGCCATGACACATCTATGTTGTTTCTCCCCCAGTTATTTAATTAATTTAGTAATTACTGTGTGGCATGAGAATACGTGGACATCAAAACGTGTTGTAGTTGATTTCGTTTTTCTTCCTCACAAGCATGAAGATAATCGATTCTTTGAAACTTAACTTGATCCAGGGAAAGCACAAATATTAAACTTTAATGCCACTTTTCTAAGCCGACCTTGTCATAGAGCAAAACTGCAAGTGACTCTAAATAATTCAGCATACTGCCTTTAATAACTAACTGTATTATGCATTGTCTGCTACGCCACTCCTGATCTCCTCCCATCCAGCTAAATACATTTTTCTGCCAACCTTCTGAAGATGGTAGAATCTAAATCAAATTACATTACGCTGCGATATTGAATACTTTATATTTTATCTGAATCATTTATTGCGTCTGTATGTTCACACGTTCTGTATATAATTCCCTATATCTCTGGAGCAAAGGAAGGATTTCTACAAAATTGTAGATTTTGTTTAGCATATAGAATGTTTCCCCCCCGTTATTATAATCCCGTGTTAAAGTAACAGTCAACTTTATGTTCTTGAACACTTATCTAATCGATTGTAATGCTTACAACATGAAATTGTTTAAAGCAGATGTTTTTAATGCTTCCGAAAAAAAAGTCTCATGATAGATGGTATTTTGGTAACTTAATTTATTTCAATACAATTTTATTTGTCTTGCACTTTTAACAATGTCTCAAAGCAGCTTTCCAGAAACATATAAACACAGGATAGAGATTTTAAGCGTGTGGATTTATCCCTATTGAGCGAGACGGTGGTGACGGTGGTGAGGAAAAAACTCCCTAAGATGATACGAGGAAGAAACCTCGAGAGGAACCCGACTCATCTGGGTCACAACGGATAAAACTCAAGTCAAATTTAAATGATTTATGAGCCTTGACTGATGTACAAGCATAGTTTATTTGATAACTTTTAACAATTCACCATCACTTTCAGCAACATAGATTAAATGGTTTATTTACCAGTCTTTCCCTAATTTATTTCAAGAGGAAAATGACAGAAAATGTTGTAAACAAACTGTGATATTATGATAATATAAAACGGTTGAAGCAGGTCAGGACAGTTTAGCATTGAGAGGAAACACGTTGCTTGCCAGCCATCCCACACACATTGAGTACTGAATATCAGGTCTGTGAGCATCATGATTGAGTGTATGTTTGAAATGGACTTGTGTCTGGCTTGTTTTGTTACAAGTGCTTCAGTCGCCGAAAAAAGAACTTCTGCAACCTCGTGGTGTTTCCAAACAGTAAGAGGATCTTAGCTGTCCATCAAATACATACCTGTGGAGTAAACAGCAATTAGTAAAAGGTGAAAGTGCACTTTGTATCGTGGTGTGTTCAAAAGAAAATGGTGGCGCTTCGAATGAGATGAAAATGTCGCGGTTTTCAGTGTGTTCTCATTCCGAATAAATTCTATGAACCACCTCATTACAGACTTCCTTGACATTATGTAAATGTATACTATAATATCTGATTTATAAGAGCCGTAGAGATTTTCATTCCTGAACCTTATACCAACAGAACTCATTAGGGTCGAAGTTGCCGTTATGTATAGACCTACTTGTTTTCGATGTTGAGCTTTGAATTAAACCTATTCACTCGTAGTGTAAAGGCTAACAACCGTAAGAACTCGGTAGTGATGGATGTAATATCTTTGATAATGGAGGGTTCTGAGATTTGGCTAAATTATAATAGAACATCACAGTGTATATTCCTTTCTTCCTACCTGGCATTTAATTCACAGTTTCGATTTCTGATCATTTCACATGTTGAAGTTCTGATGATGTCAGTTCCATTTGCAAATTGTCATTGCTGGGTAAGTCTGTAACCTGTATAATTAATGTAATATTTGTATGGGCAGGTGAGTTTATAACTTAGTGGGGATCAAATGTCCCCATGAGGATTGATATATCTAATTATTTTGACCTTGTGGGGACATTTGGCTGGTCCTCATTTTTGTTAAATGTGATTAGTTACTGAGATTAGGATTAGATGCATAAATAAGTATAGCAATGGAAAGTCCTCACAAGGATATGATAGTTATGTGTGTGTTGGGATGTGTGCTCTTACTATAACTTTATCTACTTGTGCTTTTTTTCTCTTTTCTTTTTTTTTGTAATATTGTGGGGGGAAAAAAATACAATAGAATATTCATAGTGTTTTCTGTTTAATCACAAGTACACATCTAAGCTGTTGTTGGAAGCAATCATCTGTCCATATTGTGGCATTACTAACTCCAAACAGTGTGTGTGTGTGTGTGTGTGTGTGTGTGTGTGTGTGTGTGTGTGTGTGTGGAGTCTTATACATAGCTCAGCTGCAGCTTGTGTATCTTGTGCCTGGGAGAGCATCTGTTTACCACATATTGATGGAGTTGCTTATGCAAACCCCACTGGATACCTTTGCAGAGATGAAATACAAACATGCATTATCGATGAGACGCGAAAGGTTTCAATCACATCACCGCTTGATTTCTGGTGAGATATTTGGGAGCCATGATGAGTATTATGAATAAAAGAAATAATTTAATATTGTATGGTAAGATAGTGCTATATTAAACCACAGTGATGTCGGATTCATGAATCTGATTGGTCAGAAGGCGTCGATTAATTTTCTGTAACAGCAGCTCTGATGATTCAAATCACAGCTCGCTCTCAAATGTTATCGTTTCTATCGTAGGAGCTCATTCCGCAGATGCTCTATGTATTCTAAGCCTAATATAAATGGATTAAAATATATATATGTTGTCATTTAACAAAGATGTATAATCGTTGATATGGAGAGATTTTCTGTAAGGACATGGAAGGAGTGCTCAGTGTCAGCGGGTTGTTGCCATCAGTAGGTTTTCCACCACAGGAAAGTCCTCAGGACATGGTATCATACACAGCTGCATTGTTTTTTTTTTTGTCTTATTAACAGTCCATACCGGATTTCATAATTTTTTTTTTTCCTGATTTTTGCAGCCAAAAATGCTTGATTTTACAGCTGCTTATTTTCCTAAATTTGCGATGCAATTTGTTGCGTGTGTTTGTGCTTTTTTGTAGAAAACTACTTGAGTCGCAATTGCGGAAAATCGCTTTTGCAGTGATGTTTGTTGGTAAATGAAACCTTTTAGCTGTACTCGACACATGTGGATCGAAGGGGGCGTTGGCTGAATGCGTTTAAGCGATGAAGTCACATGCTGCATTGTGATGATGCCACATTTATCGTCTTGGCCAAAAACGGCAGGAAATCTGCAGTAATTTTGAAAAATTGCAAGCCTCCGCGATAACAAAATCGTGAAGGGACTGAATTAACTTCAAGAGAGACAAAAAGGGAAGCTGTTTTTTGTTTTTTTATCCATGGCAAATTGCAATGGTAAAAGAGGAATAAAACACTCTGAGGTGTGCTGTTATTGGAAAATAATCACATCAGTTAATAAGGACCTGATGTGAACCCTGCCGTTGATTATTTTCCTATAACAGCATGCCCTATTGTGTTTTGCTCCACTTACGTATTAAATGGCCAGCTGTGAGGTAATGTACTTAAGCAGGGAGCAAGATTGAAGATATGAGGCTCTGTGTTCTTGAAAAGAACTTGCTGAGAAAGATTAAGGAAATGTGGTGTAGTAGTTCAGGGGAAAAAGCAAAGGATAGCCTTTGCGTTCTCAGTCACAGGCATTCGTCCCAGCCAAAAGCGAGGTAAGAAACCAATAAAAGCGTGGAACATTTTAGTCAGGGCAGATTGAGGGAAAACAAAAGCTTACTGACAGAACTATATTGCAATTCCTGTGCAGGCTCTCGTCCTCGGGGACACCAGGCACACGAAATGAAACGGCAGGCAAGCTTTAACGAAACATCTATCACACTTTAAATACACTGCCCAACTTGAGCTGCCCAGCAAAAATCCTGAGACTAGCAAGGATTATGGGAGATCTCTGGTCTCCTATCAGTCACAAGGCAATCGTTGTTATATAGGGGAATACAAGTGCAAATAACCATTCACTCTTTTTTTTTTTTTTTTTTTTCATTAGGAGCAGCTTCTTTTTGCTCAGGGATAATTATCAGCTAGGGACGCTAGCACACTTGTCAGGTTGTAACCCAGGCTTTCCCTATAATAATAAGTGATTGTGTTGAGACTGAATGGACTCAGAGGATGTCAACCACGGTGGTGTTTGCAGTGGATTGTGTGGCACTGGGGTGGGCCAGGGAAGGTTTTCTTCCACACACAATGATGTCTCGGCCTCCATCGATCCTTCCTCTGGTAATATAAGGTTGTTTTTTTTTTTTTTTTGTATTGGGAACAGTTTAAAAGAACATTGTAATGTTGCATTAGCATATGGATAGTGCAACACATTTCAGTGGAACAAAAAGAGGAGCTATCTCATTAACAAGTTTCTGATCTAATTTCTTTTTTATTGCATTAATGCAAAATTGATTTTCCCTTCCTTCATTTCTAATTTAAATGCCACGTAACGTGCTTCTCAAGCAGCGTTTAGCTGCTGTTAAAATGCTGCTGTCTCGTTATTCCACTCAGCTTTTAAACGTTAGTGTAAATAAAGCCAAATGCAAAAATGGTCACTTGTGTGGTGAAAGTAATTATGCGGACATTGTGTTCTTAGTAAAATGGAACAATATTTGGCAATTTGGCACCTATTATTTTTTTTCAGCTGACTGATGAGTAGGTCTTGCAGTGTTTCATAAATTATTTCAAAATCACGTCCTACCATAACAAATGAAAGGCAATGAAAGGAAAAAAGACTAATTACTGCAAGTAAAAAAAAAAAAAAAAAAACCCCACAAAAATCTTTTTTATAACTGGGAAATAACAGACATAAGCAATGCCAGACACCCACAACAAAAGCAGTGCATACAGAATCAAAGGCTCGGTCAGACACAAGTGGGTCCTTGTTGCTTGGATGTAATAAATTTGCGACATTCACAGTTGTTTTTCTGAGAGGTAAACTGTACCAAACCACACCGTGTCATTTCAGGCACTCAGACGTTTCAGTTCAAGCGCCGCCATTATTTCACTGCTTCATTTTTTTTTCTGTTTCTGCCTGTGCTCTGTTCTATTATCTGCACTTTTTAATACGCAAATCTATTGCACAGTTCAGATGCATTTAGCAAACACGTACACGGGATTATTATAACGCAGTACGCTTTGCATCGTTTCACATTACTCGAATTGCTCTATAATGATTCATTTTACGAATCTAGATGACATTTTGTGTCAGTTAATTGGTGAAAACTCGTCACAGAGGGCAGTTGTGGTGAGTAGGGAATATAGTAGGGAGGGAGGACTTCCAAGTGAGGTCTTTCTCCAAAACTTTAGATATTTCATAATGCAATAAGTAATATAGTACAAAGGACAGTGCAGTTTTTTTTTTTTTTTTTTAAAGAAATACACAATCCCGTGTGCTTCCATTATATTCCCTTATCTCCAAATGCGACGTTAAAGAAAGAACTTCTAAGCTTTTAACTTTAATCATCCCCTGAGCAGAAATGTATTATGGTTGGATTGGTGAGGGAGAAGTAGCCTTTACTTTTAGTGCTGGTTGCTTAGTTTTGCATTAATGTGTGTAGGCAGTTCAGACGCAGGCTTAGAGAGTGAGAGTAGAATTCCAAATGAAGCCGTTAAATAGCACTTTCCTGTTTATTGGTAGGAACAAAAAACAATTAATGCAGCATTCAACATTTCCAGTTGGATAAAATGTTAAGTCTGGGAAAAGAGTTAGTATTGGCACTGCAGTGTGTTGTAGTGGGTTAAATAAATAAGGAAACAGATTTTATTTATTTATTTTTTTTTTTGTCAGTGCTTGTCTGTGGATGATTGGAACAATAAGTCATGGCCATGGCCACTGGAAAATAAACACTTCATAATATGATTCATAAAAAAGTGTGAGGCAATTCCAGCCAATTAGTGCAGTCAGACTCTATTTTGCCCACGGTGGGATTACAATTAGAATGGCAAATGAGGCAGCAGATGTTGCAGCAGGCCGTCAGATGTTTGGGAATATTGAGGTTATGAGCTAATCAACATTCTCACATTGGTCACCTATGGGTCCGCAACTGGCACAGTCATCGTAGTTCCTACAAAGGCACATATGTACGTATTATAGACAAGTATTAGACGTAACATTTACGTTTGGTATAAGAACATAGTGGAACATGTAGGATATCACAGTATGTCTAGATATACAGTATAATTAGAGGCTGCTATATCAATAAGCCAGTCAAAATCCATGCCAACAATCTTTAACTTTACCATTCAAGACTTGCGGTAATGTATTGTGTTTGACAATGTTTTCTAGCGGTATGTTAGACGGCATTGATTTATTTCACAAGTCTATGACCATAGGTCAAACCTGTCACACCCATTATTGATTTAATCACCAAATGCCAAAGAAATGGCCAAGGACAGTGTTTTTTTCCCCAGGAAACCCTGGAAAAGGAGTACAGCATGTAGCCCAGTCTCACAATATGAACGTTGAAGCTGTGGGGAGAAAAAGTGCAATATTTCTGTGGTTGCAGTAAATTGTGTGTTGTCTATGTGAACATTGCTGCTGGAGGACAGAGCCGGCTTTGTCCCTCAGAATAAAGTGGTCCCAGGCGGTCCATTGGCCTTCAGCGCAGACAGGTAGGAGCTGTTCATTGTTTATTTTACACACCTCTTCTGTCTCTTCTCCCTTCTCTTTTACTTCCCTAAGCACCTTGCTCTTCAACTGAGTCATCAGTGATGGCACGTTTAAAATATTTAAAAATTTACCTGTACAGATGTTACACAGTAACGAGCTCCATTTTACCCCTCCTAAACAACATGAGCAGTGAAAATCAAACGGACACAACATAAAGTCATGAGCCAAGTTTGACTTCGTATTTGATATCAACACTGTAGTGTTGTCAAACAGCCATCATCCCCTTTTCATCTTCTCACCTTGTACACAATGACAGACCTCATGTACACCTTATTGAGATCTGTAGAACAGCTCCTCCAAGGCTGGCAATAGACCCTATCATCTCTGAAAAATCACCTTTCATGTCTTCATGGCTGTGGTGAGTGTAGTTCATACATTTTGGAGCCATTTGGAACGCTGCAGCTGCTAGCTTGAGTTGGCACTCGTACATGGCACAAATAGGTAATTCGTTAGCCATTTTTCTGCTTGTATTGGAATGATCATTCCAATATGCAGCTGTTGACTCCTCTGTGATGGAGCTGATCAAAATCTTGCTCTTGGCATTGGAACACCTAGGACAGGACGCAGTGTGACTCTCGGCCTGGCCGAGTGTAATTGGCACAATACATACTGTTGGACATGTATAAATAATCAACCCAGTGTGCCTGGGTTGCCAGAAACCCCCCACCTATTCTGTATGTTAACCTTCGTAGCACCAGTAACCTCCTTAGAACCACTGGATTCATTGAGAATGCTTCCCACTCTGCCATTATTGTGCTCACCAATCAAATTCCTGTTAAGGATGCAGAGTTAACTAGCTGCAATAGTACTCTCCTTGGGCCTGTTGCGATGAAGGAGATTTCAGATGTGGGTTATCAGTCTGTGACTAAACTCCAAAGATCACAGACAGTGATGCATCCTTGTTTCAGTGAGAAGGGCAGAAGCTCTACCTTGGTACACACTTGAGGCTTTTCCTTGACAGGATTCCATCTGGAAGCAGTGCTTCCTCACTGGCTGGTGCCACAGAGACTCAGGAGGTGTGTGAAGCCCCAGTGTAATAGTAGAAGACATCAAACAGCTGGAACTGAGGCCAGTCTGTCTATTGTCTTAAGGCCTGTTCACACTGGGATGTTTTTCACTGCACTTTAAACGATCCGTTTTTTTTTTTGTGTGTGTGTGTTCACACCCACGCGTTAAACACGGGCGATGCGGTGTATGAAAGTGCAAATTCACTCCCTGACAGTAGATGGCGCTTATCGAAAAGCAGAAATACCCCGGTACACAAGGTGGGACTGCACAACTTTCTGTTTCTGACACCCGCTTATCTATTCGGTGTTTACGTCTTCGCAAAAAGCCGTTCACACACTTTTTGCGAACTGGCTAACTGAGATTAATACATAATATCTATAAACAGCAGCACTCACTACAGCAACTGATATATAATATTTTTGATCTAACATGTTCTACATGTTCTATCGAAATGTAGGTTATTTGGTGATCCACCGCAACAAATACTTATTTAAAGCGAAATCCTTAAAGTTATAATTTTCAACAATATTCATTCAAAGTCATAGCAATAGCATTCACATACTTTTGGGAAGACCCAGATTTTTTTTTTTTTTTTTTTGGGAGGGGGTGTGTATAAGGCAACTATTGTTGTGGCCAAAAATATTTATTATGAATAGTCTTTTTTGTTTTCAGTATGATAATACAATGCCTAAATAATGGGGCACTCAGCTATTTGAATAAGAGGTCAAGAATACTTATATGCATATATGTGCAAAATAAATCCAATGGACTATCAATCAGCGGATTATCATTTGCATATATATATATATATATATATATATATATATATATATATATATATATATATATATATATATATATATATATACACACACATATATATATATATATATATACACACATATATATATACACACACATACATATACACACATTATATATATATATATATATATATATATATATATATATATATATACACACACACACACACACACACACACACACACACATTTTAATATGTATATAGTATATATCTGGTGCTTTCAAAGGATACCTTGTTTATACACACACATATCTACATGTGGCCAAGACCTAATGTTGTGGTGCTTATAGTTTGTAGAGGTCTGCGGGGTGACTGGATGGTAGAACACATGCGATTGGTGAGGAAACGGTGATGAAACGGCGATGAAACTCGCTATCCAATCCAATTCTGTTGGCAATTCCTTGCCACAACAAATCCCTATTATCAACATTCTTGTAGCTGCTGTGGCGTTTATCATAAAGATCTCGGTGTTCAGACATCAAAGACACCAGCAGCTCAACAGTCAACTTGCGACTTGCTTGCTTCTTCTTCTTCTTCTTCTTCTTCTTCGGCAAGACATTTTTGTACATGAGTGCCAGCAAGTCGTAATTTTATGTAACTCCGTGCTCCGGGCACGTGAACTAAACACGCAAATCTCATCAGTCGGTCATTGACGCGATGCTTTGGCGGGTCTTACGTGGACCACTTTGTAGATGACGAATCACCTCAATGTTGACTATGGTTCTCCATGACTGAGCTGGATAGTCCATTAGGTCAGCACACACCAGCTCATGACTGACCTCACTGCCTTCTGTACGTGTTTCTGCCTCTACCGCTGATTCTGTCCACACTGTACAGAGTCCTGCTTGTGGCCATGAAGTGGCCTCTGATGCCTTGGCTTCCACTGCTGCTATCATTTGTGAATGGGATGCATTGCGAGCTTTCTCCTGAATACATCAGTTGTCCAAAATGGACAGAACTTGACACACTAGCCCAGGTAACATCATGTCAGTGGTTTCCTGCTCTGAGTGAAGAGCAGGTAGAGGCCCCAGTAGTCCAAGAGACACCACAGAACTCAAAAGCCCCAAGTACATGAACACTGTGTGCTCTTAGGTCTTGCAAATTCTGAGCACTACATACATCATTTGGATTCAGTTCAGTTCCTAGAGTACTAGCTTTCCTACTGGGACTGTTTGATGGTGGAAAGTCCAATTATGTTGAAGGTGTATCTCACCAGGGGCTCATAAACTTGTCACTGCCTTTGTGAAGGAACTAATGTGTGGGATCTCATCGTTTTGTTGGTGTCCCATAAGATCTTCATTTAAAGCTCCAATACAGGATTCTAAAATGAAACTGAAGTCTCCGAATAGAGCATATTAATAGGCCTGCATTAGTGTTTACCTCTAGGTTCTACAAGGATAAATTTGCCCGTCTTAGTGGCATGAGTGTGGTGGTCATCGCCAAACACTTTTCAAGAGTCATAGTAGAAGTAGATCTGATTGTGTATGTAACTGTCGTTCTATGAACAACAGATAACCTCCAAGGGGAAGTGAGAATCACATGGATAACCTACGCTACAATGTCATGAAGAACTGTCCTACTTTACAACAGGTGTCCTGTCATTCAGAAACAGCACGTGTGGGAGCTCAGCAAGAAGGTTCCAGGGAATGATAGTCTGTAACAACAGTCACATACGTAACTAAAATATCTAATTACACAAAATGCAGCCAACAAACTTTTTATTTCTTGATACTTTCTGTAATACTGATTTGGGGAGCCAGTGTTGAATTAACGTACTGTGGCCAGTTGGTCTCCCCTGGAGATTGGGTAAAGGTTTCAGTCCACAGATTGTAGGTGTGTGTATACAGAGCAAACAGAAACACATTAGTAGATCCTCTTGAAACCAGCTCTGTCTGAGCTTGTGGGAATAAGGTAGAAAGCACACTCACAAAAAGAAGATTAATGTTTCATCCCATAAGCCCAATCACACTCTGTCTCTGTTTGGAAGAAGAAAAAGAAGTAAGATAGTGAAAGTCTTTTGCGCTTCCAGTGTAATCTGCTCAGATTGTTAGTAATAGTGAAAGATGATCATAACAAGAGAGAATTTTGATTTATTAGTCAGGGTAATTTACCAAATGCGTTTATATGAGAAGCCTCTGATTCATCACAATTGGATGCATGAGTAAAGTCCTCTCAAGTGAGAGCATTAAGTGATAATGCTTATTTCATCACAATCAGAAGAGGATGTTTTATGTCTTATATGGCACTCAATGCAGTGTAACCTATGTGCTCGCTACCTAGACCATGGGTGTGTATAAACCAGCATAAAATAAAAGGTGCTGGTGTGCTAGTAGAGCTTGGCCACTAAGAGCCACCAGAGCACCTTAGCATAGATTCTACAAGTCTCTGGGACTGGACGAATGAACACCTTTCCTCTAAAAGATATTCCCTCATTTTGAGTTTTGACGATAGAGGGCGATGTCTAACATGTTAATCCAAAATTTCCAAAAAATTAGCATATGATTTTCATACTCTAATATTTGCACGCTCTCCGGTGTTCCTGGCATAGGCTCCAGACCCACTGTGACCCTGACAAAGATAAAGTGGTTACTTAAGATGAATGTAAGAATTTTCATTTGTCAAACCATTCCGTGAGTCCTCATGCTCTGTGAATGAGGGCGGGGTTACCCTGGAAGAGACCACTCCAATCAAAACAGTAACATTTCTTCATAGAACAAGTCAGAATATCTTTTTTTATTGATTTCCAGTGACCCTTCCCTCTATCGGGACAAGTGGGCCCAAATCAAGCCAGAAAAATGCCCTCTACAGCATCCTGCAGTCAATGCTGCTACTCCTGCAGCGTAATTTAATCGAAATGTTTCCATGGAAACTTCTTTTCAACATGTGAGCCTACTGTGAATGGTGAGGAGTATGTTTGACTATCGGCGGTGTGCATGAAGACAGAGAGGATCAGCGGCACTGTTGATTGTTGAACTGTATGAGGTTAGGTGTATTAGGGGAGGTGATTATCAGAATAGTGAAGAATGGTGGCACAGCAGGTAGAGTTGCTGCTTCACAGCTCCATGGTTCAATCCTGAGCTCATGTTACTGACTGTGTGTTGTTTTACACGTTCTCCCTTTGTCTGTCTGGGTTTCCTCCGGGTTCTTCAGCCTCCAAAACCTGCAGGCAAGTTGATTCACTATGATAGATTGCCTTTAGGCGTGAATGATTGTGTGGACGTATGTGTGTGTTGCCCTGTGATGGACTGGCATCCCACCCGGGGTGTATTCTCCCACCTTGTGCCCAGTGCTCTCGGGATAGACTCTGAACCCTCTGCAACCCTGACAAGGATAAAACGGTTACTAAGATGAATGAATGATGAATTATCTATATAATCGTTAACATCCATCCATCCATTTTCTGTACCGCTTATCCTATGCAGGGGAACCCGAAGCCTATCCCAGGGGACTAGGGGCACAAGGCAGGGGACACCCTGGACAAGGTTCCAATCCATCACAGGACACAATCTGACACACCCATTCACACACTACAGACGATCTGGAAATGCCAATCAGCTTACAACGCATGTCTTTGGACTAGGGGGAGGAAACAGGAGTACCAGGAGGAAACCCCCGAAGTGTGTAGAGATGGGAATTGAACGCTTAACCTTGTAGGTGCGAGGCAAACTACTAAGCCACCGTACCCCCAACATTAACATTACTGCAGAGATGCTTTCTGCAAGCACATGTATAATACCTTGCTGATTTAGCATTTATTTAAATACATTTTATGAAATCCACTGTAATGTTATAATATTTAAAAAAACAAACAAAAAAACTGTTTAAGTGAATCAGCTCTTATTGCTGATCTGAACCCAGTGATCTGAATAACTGAAAAGAGCAATTCCCATCACTAATATAAATAATTCCCATCACTAATATATAAAGCTATTACAGCATCTAGGTTTATCAAAAAGTTCATTACAGTCAGAAATTATGCAAATGTTCTTTTCTCCTTCATGCCCCAAAGCCTTGTGGAACACAATTGATCCTGTGCTTAATCCAGGAAGTCAAAGGTGAGGGGGAAAAAAAAATTATGCGACAGATCAAGAATGAGAAAGATAAGAAAAGATGAGAAGATAAATAATAATAATAATAATAATAATAAAAAAAATAGAGACAGCAGCAGAATTGTTCTTTACTAATGTATATTGCTGAGTGACTGACAAATACGCATGGAGTCATTCTGTTGGTTTATTATTTGGATTTGGGAAGCCAGTGAAAGCAATTCATTATGTATTTGAACAATCTCAACCTCAATCACTACAAAAATAAAAGTCTGGCTAATACAAGGCCACTGATGCAGCAAGTCAATCTGATATAATCTCCAAAAAAAAAAAAAAACAAACAAAAAAAACAACTATGAATGAATTTGTGTACGAATCAAAGGTGAATTAACCGCACAAACCAAAATATTCACTTCTCATCCTACTGCCCAGATCATCAAAAAACCTCTTTGACTTGATGCTGTCGCAAATGGAAATCACGGTGCATGGTGCGTTCGAAGTCTCAAGAGCACGCCTCATTGAAGAGGGACTACAGATACTGCTGGATGTGATATTGATGTGCTGTTCTAATAATTCATGCTGCGTGATACACAAATCACAACACACAGTAAGCTGAATTTCACTGACAACACCACCATTCCGTTTGATTGTTTTCTTGGTTTTGATTTGTTTATTATTATTATTATTATTATTATTATTATTATTATTATCATCATCATCATCATTTTATCTGTGCTACATTGAAAAGATTATTCCAGAGTCTACAAACTGTCAAGATCAAACCCTGCTAATCTCCACTCATATAGCACACTTTCATCCAGCCTGGCATTCAAGTTGCATGGATAAAACTGTGATTAGTGGCAATTGAATTCATTTTCCAAGACTCTGGCGGTGATTGTTCTTTAAGTGTAGGTCCACCCAGAGACAGGCAGCCTCTCGTCCCTGTTACAAAGTCAGTGAGCTGGTTCCTTTTACCTGTGTGTCATCATGTCAACAGTCCCTGGACCTCTTTCCGTGTCTCGGTGGTCCCTTGTCCACTAGTCTGTCTTCCAGGGCTGTGCTCATAATCCCAGAGCCATGTCGTACATGTCCGATCATCTAGATATGTTCCACAAGTGAGGAATCCCGTCATCCCTCAAGTGCACTAGGCTTTTAAACTAATGCGCATACTGTATTCAGTCTTGTTATCCTACATAAAGAGGACTTTATTCATTCAGTGCAAGGTTAGCTCACTGAGATGAGTCGATATTCATATCCCACTTCAATTACATCCCAAATTCTCCCTTTGAGAATCAAATGCAATTTAACTCAGTTGGGGGGGCGGGGGTGTCAATCGACATATTGACATAATACATCAAGTTTGATGTCAAACTTTTCGACAAATGACACGTCATTCTTTACCATTACAATTTATAATTACATTATAAAACCAATCGTTTGTGAAGACCTGATCATCACACCCATATATGGGCCTTCCTCAAACTGTTCCCAAAAAGTTGGAAGCACCAATTGTATAGGATGTCTTTGTATGCTGTAGCATTACAATTTCAATTCACTGGAACTAGGGCGCACAAACCTGCTCCAGAATGACAATACCCCCGTGTGCACAAAATCGAGCTCCATGAAGACATGGTTTATCAAGAAGAAATCCTTGATAGTCCTGACCTCAACCCTTTGGGATGAACTGGAACACCAACTGCACTCCAGGCCTCCTCACCCACATCAGTGCATGACCTCACAAATGCTCTTTTTCACTACTGTCCCATGAACAAGATTTCACAGCACCGCTACCTTTAAAATAAAGTGTTACTACAGTAGACTACAGAATCACAACCTGTGGAATAATGCGATTTCCAAAAGCGTTTGTTTATTATGCATTGAGATTATCGCTGACACAATAGGGCCACAGGTGAACAGTACGTATGGCAAATGCACAGTGAAAGGTGTGAGGGTTGTGTAAGAGTCTGAGAGAGGAGAGAAACATGTAGACGCTTCTGTGCTAAGATTTTCCCAAAGGGATCCAGAGAACTCTAAGCTTGCCATCTGTTCATTGAGAAAGCTAGTGCTAAAGCTCCATCGTAAAGGCACAAACAGTCCAAAGTGCTGTTGAACAATTTAATAACAGAGTGATGAATTTCAGGTACCCAGTTTGTGCGAATGCAGTTTGAACTCTTTAGCTACTGTTTGCTGATGGCAGGGTTGAGATTTGAGTGGGTTTGTCAAGCTGCTGGACTGAGCAGAGATAGCTGGAGAAACAGAGCCACCTCGTGGACAGATTAGTACATTACAGTGTTGTCCAAAATCCACTTTTGCACCTCTTTGAAGTGTGCATTCACCACATAGTGATGAAGTGTTAAGAATTTGCCTTACTTTCTAATTGAGTCACATTTCCCTGCACATCTTAAACAGAGTCAAAAGACTAGCACAGACGACTGTACATGCTCAGTGTCCGTCCTATACAGTGGAGCATACCATGCATGCTACTTATTGTTTCATTAATCTTCATACTGATCAGGGTTATGGTGGATCTGGAGCCAATCCTGGGGACACTGTGCATGAGATGGGAATACACCCTGGATGAGATGCCAGTCCATCGCAGAGTACCACACACATTTACACCTAGGGGCAATTTATTTTGGCCAGCCCACCTACTGGCTTGTTTTTAGGAGGTGGGATGAAAAGGTGAACCCGGAGGAAACACTGAAGCGAAGCAAGGTTGAGCCTGCCAAGTACCTGGTTGGGAGACCTCCTGGGGAGGTCTATTGCTATTGCTGCTGGAAGTGGTATTATGGATGCTCACCATGTGGTCTGTGAGGGTCCTAATGCCCCAGTATAGTGACGGGGACACTATATTTTAAAAACAGCACGGTCTTTTGGATGAGACGTTAAATCGAGGTACTCACTCTCTTTGTGGTTATTAAAAATCCCCCGAATTCCCCCATTGGCCCTTATCTATCATGGCCCCCTAATAATCTGCATCCCTGAATTGGGATCACTCTCCTCTCCACCAATAGCTGGTGTGTGGTGGGTGTTCTGGCGCACTATGGCTGCGGTCACATCCTCCAGGTGGATGCTACACACTAATGGTGGTTGAGGAGACCTCCCAATACAATGCACTGATGGTGGTTGAGGAGACCTCCCAATACAATGCACTGATGGTGGTTGAGGAGACCTCCCAATACAATGCACTGATGGTGGTTGAGGAGACATCCCAATACAATGCACTGATGGTGGTTGAGGAGACATCCCAATACAATGCACTGATGGTGGTTGAGGAGACATCCCAATACAATGCACTGATGGTGGTTGAGGAGACATCCCAATACAATGCACTGATGGTGGTTGAGGAGACATCCCAATACAATGCACAGCGCTTTGAGTGCCTAAAAATAATTATTATTGTTTTACTATAAGAATTATTATTGTTGTTATTATTGTTATTATTTCGGAGAACATACGAAACTCAACACAGACAATAACTCGAGCACGGGATCTAATCTTGTGAGGCTGTTTGAGGTTGCAGTGCTACCCATTGCACCACCGTGCCACCCCCCATAGGTAGTAGACCAGTATATAACAGGTAGTAGACCAGTAGTAGACCAGTATATAATGAAAAGTCATTATTAAAGTGCTGAATCTTCTGACAGGAAAGAAGAGCGCGCATGAAGTGTGGTAAAGTGAACCTTACAGACTGTTGCAGTGTCCCCATGAGCTTCAGCATTCTTATCACCTCAGTAAATGTGTAATAAATTTAACATCTTATTGATACGTACATGCATAACTATGTCTAATAAGCTAGACATTACTGTTACCTCAATGAGTGTGTAATTATACAATGCTAAACTGTTCTGAGATTACAGTTTAACTGAGGTCTAGGAGAAAAGAGAAAGAATGAGCGAGAGAGAGAGAGAGAGAGAGAGAGAGAGAGAGAGAGAGAGAGAGAGAGAGAGAGAGAGAGAGAGAGAGAGAGAGAGAATTTGGCTACACTGCAGAGCTGAACACATGATGGCCATGCGGGAAATAAGAGCAGTTATTTCCCTGTGCTATTTGAAAGCAAACTTTAACAAGCTGCACTTATAAAGGCTGAGCAAGCGAAGGCGGCCCTGCTCGTAAGCTGGCGCTGGCTAGCAGGATGCCCACGGGGCGCAGGAACTTGTTAATTGAGATCTCAATCCTCCTGAGGTTTGCCACCGGAACGTCAAACTCCATTTATTTATCTGATATTTCATTAGCTCAAGCAGGCCACACTCGCAGGCATGGTTTAATTAGGCCTGTGCCTGTTGCCACGTTCCCCTTACAGCAAGGACTACACGGGATGTGTTTAGAAAATCCTTTTTTTCTTAGTTCTTGTATATGTTGGTGCACTCAGCAAAGGTTTTTTTTTAATTTATTTTTTTTGGGGTTAGTTCCATGAGATTGTGGATATTATCTTATTGTCCTACACTTGTCTTACGTTTATCCTACAAAGGGTTGCCTGGAGCTTATCCCGGACAGGGTGCCAACCCACCGCAGGGCACAATTGCACACACACATCCATTCACAGACTACGAACAATTTAGAGACGCCAATCCGCCTACAGTGCATGTGTTTGGACTAGAGGAGGAAACAAGCAAAGGTGGGATTTGAACCCCCAACCCCGATGTGCGAGGCTAACATGCTAACCCTAAGCCACCATGCCCCTTAAATAGAAAAAAAATAAATAAAAAAAATGTATGATCCCTCTTGATATATTGATTGATATATACACATATTCATTCCACATTTTGCAGATTCTGCAAGGGGTGTGTAAATTTATGAGCACAATTGTATATCTTTTTGCACTAACTGTTACATCTGACACTTGCTCTCTAAAAAACACTGGGTTTAAAATGACCCAAATTTTTAGCCCAACGGCTGGGTAAATATAGGACAGAGCACATTTTGGGCTAAACTAACCCATCAAGTTGGGTTGTTCATTTTAACCCAGCAAATGGGTCGTTTTTTTAACCCAAAGGACGGTTTACAGTATATATAGACTTTGAAGTCAATGACTCAAATAAGTTATATCTTTAAAAGGAAAATGTCAGATTTTGATCAAAGGAGACGTTTAAAACATCCAATAAACTGAATAACCAACTTACGATCCAGTGGGCGTTACACACAAGTACGCCGAAGCTAACGAAGGTAGCGGTGCGTTTAATGTCACATAAACTGGGCCGTTGCTTTTTCTATGTATAGTAATGGTTTTATGGATAAATATATTGATACAAACGTTGTCCATCTGTCCATCTGAAAACCGCTTCCTCCACCTGAAGCGAATTCAAACAGTCCACGTGGAGTTCATTTGGACCCAGGGAGCCGGGCTGAGGCGTCGGGGGGAACTACCCCAAAAACGACCCAAGACTGAGAAAATAACCAAATTAAATGACCCAAAAGCCTCAACGAAGAGTTTGGGTAGAAAAAAAACACCAACTCATCATTTTTAGTGTGTATTCACACTTAGCACTGCACGGTCTCTTAATATGCCTGTTGTCCTATAGTAGTACATATTGTAAACATATGTTATGTGGAATAGATTTTTATGATCCCTCTTATTACCAGTATTAAAGACTTTGCAGATTCTACAAGGGGTATGTAAACTTTTGGGCACAACTATACTTAGAAAATGTTTTAACCCATATACATAGTGTACTGTATAATGAATACTCAAAGCGCGGTGGTGAAAAATTGATTTCAAAACAATCACAGGCTTTGAAGTGGCAGAAAACATAAGAAAACTGTTCAGCGCCTGTGGAAACAGACGACGCCTTGTGTTTTTTTTCTTTTCTTTTTTGTCAGAAAAGAATACGGTTACTGTTTTATTCAGAAATGAATTTATGCCAGTTCTAAGACTGCAATATATTTCAGGATGTTGGTTATCCTCATTACTTTTAACTCAAGGTTCAGGGTCCTCAGGCAGTGTGTTCTGAAAGCAGGAATTCCTGCTGCCTCATACTAAAACCTTTAGTTCTCTTTCAATCAAAACATGTTCAGAATTCATTTACTCAGACATCTTTACATAATTACACAATAATCATATCCATTTGAATTTTTTTTATACTTTGACATGGCAGCTAATTATAGCACCAACAGCAGTTATAATCTGTATGTAGCTATATATGGAAGTCAACACACATACACACACACATACATATACACACATACACACACACACACATACACGTTTACACATACACATATACACACACATACATACATACACATACATACATACATATATATATATATATTTATATTTTTTTTTGTATTTCCTCGTTTGTAAGTTGCTTTGGATAAAAGCGTCTGCTAAATGAATAAATGTAAACATATAAGGAATAAAACGACAGGTTGTGCTGATATAAAGGAAAATAACAGGGTGGTGTGATGCTGGATTTTCCAATAACAGCATGTTCTGAAGTGTTTTATTCCCCTTATTCTACAGCAATTTGACAGTGTCAAGCATTGTATACTTATATTTCATGTGGTGGACAATAGTTTCTGTTCCAGCAGTTATAAACAGTTATCTCACCAGAATTTGTGAATGGGTGTGTGTGTGTGTGTGTGTGTGTGTGAGAGAGAGATTGTGCCTTGCGAGAAGAAGGCACCCCGCCAGGGTGGCCCCTGCCTTGTTCCTCGAGTCTACAGGCTACACCATGTGTAGGATAAGCGGTACAGGAAATGGATGGATGGACATGCTTTTCTTTGTTAACTAACGTTTCCAATTCATTTATTGTTAGCCTTAAATTACATGGAGCGTCTGCCATGCAAGTCCCTGTGAATGGGCTGCTACTATAGAAAAGAGAATCTATTGGAAAGGGTACCACTAATGTTCTCTCACACAGGTATACAAATATTATACACAGATATTATTACTACAGCCAGGAGTGGCATATGTTGTTGAATATGCTACAGGATTAGATCAGCAATCTCTAGATATCTATATTGATTAGATGGATTCTTTAAGGCTAAGATTGATTCTTTTAAACATTCTGCTTGGGGGAAAATTTTTTTTCACACACACACCCCAAACTAAAAGTTCCATTTAAACTTGACAGAGTTTTTCAGCTCGGTTTAGTCTACAGTGCAGTGAATGACTGAACACTGTTCATTTGTTTTCTGAACCCACAAACATGAAGGCTAAATTAACCATGATATACCGTCTAATTAGATCAAGTTAATTAATTATAAGCTTGCTCCGCCATGTGCCTGAGTCCACAATGATTTCAACAGCCATTAGTTCAATCAATTAGCCACAAGCCCAAGAGACTCAATGTCTCGTTTTTCATTAAGAGGAATACACGATAATTTGATTGGACAGAGTATAATGTGCTGCATCAATGCTGGTTATACGTAAGGAATAAAACCCTTGGAGGCATGTTGATATAGGAAACTGTGGTGTGCTCCCCGATGTGAAGCGTACATACTGTTACCACCCCGAAGTAGATTATTTACTTGAACAGTTTTACTTCTGACTGTTATAAAGCTCCGACACTGGAGACTCCTTCCAAAAAGGCTAAATAAATGCCTCCTCAGAGAAAGAATCACGAGATCAACAATTCCACACGGTTTAATCTGGAGCATTCACTTCCCCGTGTAAGTTGTTACTATATGTGCCGGTGATTTGCCACGTAGACACCAAAAAATTGTCAGTGTTGTGCTGTTAGAAAAAAAAATAATTAACACCTTCTGATCAAACAGAATCGAGTATTCAACAGGGACGCTGTATAAAGATTACTGTAAACACTGTAGTGATAAAAAGTTATGGCCTATCAAATACCTAGCTAATAGCCTGCTATAGGTTAATTAGCATAATGGCACCAGTCATCCACACACACACACACCAGACACGATTATCCAATGAGTCAATTATGCACCAGATGACTTCAGTGACTTTGACCGTGCCATGATTGTTGGTGCTAGATGGGCTGCTTGGAGTATTTCAGAAACTGCTGATCTCCTGGGATTTTCAAAGACAACAGTTTCACAGAATAGAGCAAAAAACAAAACGGACAAAAAGAAAACACACGAAGTGAGCATCAGTTCTGATGCTTTGTTGATGAGAGACTGGTGCAAGCTCACAGGAAAGTTATAGTGACTCAAATAACTACTCATTACAACCATAGTGACCTGACAAGCATCTGAATGCACAACACACCAAACCTTGAGGCAGATGGGTTACATCAACAACAAAAAAGACCCACCTGAGGTTCCATTTCTGTCTGCCAAGAACAGGAGTCTGAGACAGTGGAAGATGCCTGGTCTGATGAAACTCGATTTCTGCTACAACATGCAGATGGTAGGGTCAGATTTTGCCATCGAGAGCATGAATCCATGGAGCCAACCTGCTTTGTGACAGTTTAGGCTGGTGGTGATGGTATAATGTTACGGGGAATGTTTTCTTGGCACACATTGGGCCCCTTAATACCAACTGAGCCTACATGAGTATTGTTTCTGAACATGTGCATCCCTTTGTGGCCACACTTCACCCACCTTCCAATGGCTACTTCTAGCATCATGACGCACCACCTCACAAAGCAGAAGTTCAAATTGGTTCCGTGAACATGGCAAGGAGTTCGATGTACTTCAGTGGCATCCACAGTCACCAGGTCTGAATCCCAATAGAGCACCTTTGGGATGTAGTCGAATGAGAGATTTACAGCATGAATGTGCAGCTGAGAAATATATACAAATATGACCACTTTATGAGTCATAACAAGTTAATGTGTCCGAAGCAGAAAAAATGGACAAGCATCTGAGCTATTCTGACAAGGGGTTAAATTGTGATGGCTAGACGACTGGGTCAGGTCTTGTGGGGTGGTTCTCGGTACGCAGTGGTTAGTACCTACCTCTTTCAACAGGATAATGTGCCCTGCCAAACTGCAAAAATTGTTCAGGAATGGTTTGAGGAACATGACGAATAGTTCAAGGATTTGACTTGGACTCTAAATTCCCCAGATCTCAATCTGATCTAGCATCTGTGGGATGTTCTGGACAAACAATTCTGATCTAAGGGGCCCCCATCCCCCAGGACGTAAAGGTTCTACAGCTATTGTCTTGGTGCACATCTTCAGAGGTCCTGTGGAGTCCATGCCTCGACCGGTCAGAGCTGTTTTTGGCAGCACAATGGGGACCAACACAGTATTAGGCAGGTGGTTTTAATGTTGTGGCTGATCGATGTATTTTATTACACAATAAATTGAATGTTAGAATTGTGAATAAACTTGCTGCTTTCAGCTATTTTTTTTTTTTGTATTAAAACTGATATACTGTGGGCTCACTTTTTATTGTTAGAGATTTAATGAAAAAAAAAAAATGCCATTAAGCTACACATAACATGCTTAATTTTTTATTTTTTTTCCCCCCAAATATATTAAAAATTAAAAACTGAAATCTCTCATTTAGCAAAGTATCACACCTTTGACTAGGCCACTCCAAATGAAGCTCAGGTGCATCCCGTTTGTTTTGATTATCGTGTGATGTCCCTACATTTGCCACAGTCGGACTCCAGGCAAGTTCTAATTGACTAGACATGATTTAGAAAGGCACACACCAGTTTTTATAAGGTCCCACATTTCACGGAGCATGAAGTCCAAGTACAGCACTCTGATTAAATTGTGCCGAGACTTAGATCTGGGGAAAGGCTTAACACAATTTATAACGCTCTGAATGTTCCCAGGAGCACAGTGGGCTGCATTATTGTAAAATGGAAGAAGTTTGGAACCAGCAGGAATCTTGCTAGTGCTCTGTAACCTGGTTAGAAGGGCCTTACTCAGTGAGGTGACAAAAGAACCACAGTGGCCATTCTAAGGAAGCTTCAGAAGTCCTGTGCAGAGTTGGGAGAACCTGCACGAATACTCCATCTACCAGGCCTTTATGTTAGACTGCCTAGATGCAAGCCATTCCTGAGTAAAAGGCACATGGAAGACACTTAAATGATTGAGTGCATAAGGAAAAAGATTTGGCTGAACTCCAAGTGCCATGTCTGGCAAATCCATGTATCGCTTATCAACTGGCTAAAACCATCCCTAAGGTGAAGCATGGTGGCAGCGGCATCACGCTATATATTCACACTTCTCAGAGGTAGGAATGGGGAGACTGATCAGAATTGAGGTAAGGATGAATGCAGGGAGGTTCTTGAGAACCTGCTCCAGATATCACACGACCTCAGACTGGGATGCCGTTTCACCTTTGAGCACAACAACAACGACCCAAAGCGTACAACCAAGACAACACTAGAGTGGCTTTGAGACAAGTCTCAATGTCCTTGAGCGGTCCAGCCAAAACCCAGACATAGGTGATAAGAACTGAAGATAGCGGTTCACAATTTAATCCGATTGTTCTTGAGAGGTTCTGCCAGGAAGAACAAGAGAACTCCAAGTGTGCAAAGTTTGTGGAGACTTACCCTAGACGACTCGTAGCTCTAATTGCCGTCATAGGTGCTTCAACAAAAGCGCTGAATAAAGGGTCTGAACACTTATCTAAATTTGCAAAAAAAAAGTTTCCGAAAACGCTTTTGTTTTATGTGTAGATTAATGGCAAAAAGTATATTTAACCCATTTTATATTAAATCTGTAAACACAAATTTTGCAAACCCACTGTAGGCTACAGTATTCGCAATGAACACAATCATCTAGACTACACCATGATGAAATCTCAGCATGGACTATAGTTTAGCATGCATTCTAGTTTTGAAGACTTTTCTTAAAATAACCAAAATGTTCTAGTTACTAAAATACACATGAAATCTAGTGTTTACATCACAGAAGAGTTAACTATAGATCATCATCTACACAGCCTAGGAAGAGTATTATACTTTCCTAGTCTGTTTATAAGCAATATGATTTTATTATTCCGGTCACATTATGCGAGAGATTTTTTTGGTTTGTTCTTTGGGAAGAATGTGTTATTGCAGTGTTGCTGTTAATCATGCCCTTTATATTTTCTCCCAGACATTATCTTCACAGGAAATGTTCACCTCTTCTGTAAATGGCTAGTGTTTAATTAATGCACGCAGCCCTCCACAGACAGACTCAATATAGCTTTATAGAGTTTCCTAAACTTTCTAAAAAACTTTAAATAAGCTGGCATTTATAGCTGCGAGATAAATTTAAAAGCTTGGGGGGGGGGGGGGGGGGGGGGAACACACACACACACACACACACACACACGTGGAACACCAAGTCTGGGCATGTCGAATCAAAAAGTGAGCACTAGAAAATAATGGAACGCTCAAGTGAAATCATCAGTTCATACTTTTTATTTTAACAACAGTAACTACTCTGGACTATGAATGCTCATGACTAGTTTCTTCTGAAAGAATCCCAAACAATGCTTTAAGTACAGAAGTATAACCACCCATACAAGACTGAAGCCATGAATAGTGCTGCAAATTCATCAAACAGATCTGGTTCTAAGCTCCATATAGGGAACTGGTGTTGTCAGTTTGTGAAATAGTCCAAATACTCAAGCACTCAGCTTTCATCAGCTTCCAGATTAATGTTGTTCCCAAATTTGGCATACAACTGAACCTTCAGATCTCCGAGGACTTCCTGTATTGATGTTACTCGACCTTCCAGAGATTTGATTTCCTCCTTCAGTGTTTCCTGTAGAGATGGGGACATCGAGAACATTCTTTAAAAAAAAATTCTATATGCTGGCCTGGATGGCAAAGTCTACATTATTTAGCTCAGGTGTAGTGGCCTGGGGAAAACTGTCAATGGATCAATGTGGCTGAATTCTGGAAAAATCAGCTTTTGAGGTCACTAGGGCTGTGACTGTGGCCATGACAACCGTAGTGGTAGTCTGTCTCCTGTGGTAGTGTCACATCACACGCCACATTAAGGTTTCTGCATGAGTGGGCACTAGGACAAGTACAAATTACAATGTTTTGTATACAAGTGTAATAATAACAATAGTTATATTCATTTGTATTCATAGCCTACCATATAGCGGGAGATTTTACATTAATACACAAATTACGTAAACATAATCAAACGCCTTATATGGTGGTGTCTGTTAGTTTGGCGCGAGTTTGTTTGAGAAAAATCCAGCCAGGCAAATTCCGCTATTTCACTTCGGGTTCTGCTGCCGTGTTGGATCTTGTTAGGAAGCCAAATGTTACGTTGGCGATCTGGGAGCATTTTGGATTTGTGCCTAACGAGAGAGAAATGTGCGACTGTGTTTCACTCCATCCACTTCTCCTTGCGGCAATCACAATACCATATCCCACCCCACGCTTCTCATTGCGACAACACGACAACAAGGCGGTATTGAGCTTCACTGATGGAAGTTCTAAAATAAACCCTCATGTCATTGATTTAATTTCAGCCTATAAAATGTTAGATAGAGTGACATTAAGGCCACCATCACAGCCCTAGATGTCACCAAAAACATTTGTGGAAAGATTTTAATTTATTAAAAGAACAAACCTGAAAGCTTTAAAATAGAAAAATATATATATTATTTGTACATCTTAAGCAGCACCTTCACTTCTAGTCGCATGCAAAAAAACAAAAAAAACATTTCAGTTCAGGAAAGCATATAGTGTTCAGAACAATAGAAAACATACAAATTGAACAATTTGACATTATGGATTTCCCAGGCCGCCACACGCATAAATAAATAAATAAATAAATACAAGACTTTGATAACTAAGACACATCTTTGCTGTGTCTTAGTTATTAAAGTCTTGTATTTATTTATTTTTTTATTTATTTATGTTTTTTGTTTGTTTTTCCTCCATGGCTCAAATAAGCAATATGGGGGGGGGGGGGGGGGGGTGTTTCGGGTGGCGCACAAACAAAAACCACAGCTTCTTTAAAACCAGGGACGTTAAAACCTCATTTAAAAAATATATAAAGGCTTAAGGAGTTCAGAATGCACAGCGACAACCAAACTAAGACAAATTGGTTGTCTTTCCTCTAAACTTCTTAAACTCTACACAGCCTAAACTTCCCACCGCTAACTGATCTCTGCAACTATACATTCATGAAGCCCAATATTCAGGGTCCTCACTAGTGTTGGGTAGAAGAGCGTGTCTGAGTGATAAACTCCGCTTTCTAGTACAAGTCACCTTACTCGACTCCTGTCCACGGCAACGTTTTGTCATGAAACACACCAGTAATTGAACGTCACGTTTGTTTAAAAGTCACACGATCGATATAAGAGATAAAAAAAAAAAAAAAAAAAAAAAGTTTTTGTTACTCATGGCATTTGCTCGAGTTGCGCTTTAAAGGGTAATCGCTGACCTTAGCGGCCTCTAGCATCAGCAGCGTGTCCTCCTGCGTGTGACTGATGAAAACATCTCCGATGTGATATGGGATCGGGAGATCATCGTCCTCCAGCATTAAAAGGTCCTCGCTTGCATCCTCTAAATTCTGAAGAGATTTCTGGAAAAGAAAGAAAGAAAGAAAAAAAGAACTCCAATAAACAGGATAATTATCAGCATGGAGCGTCAGAATATTAATATTTCAGTCAATGGCATAAACACGGGCTTACTTTTTTGGCTTCTATTTCATCCTTCAACTCGGTCACCCGATTTGTGCTCCTAGCAAACTTATTAATCTTCTGCTGGTCTTCAAATGTGACATTGACATCTTCGACCGCCTGAGAAGGAGATAAGTGCGTAATAACTACTGTCTAAACGCAGAACATCTTTTCATTTCTAAAGAAAGTTAAAAAAAAAAAGAAAGAAAAGAAAAATACACCCTGAATGACTTGCGTAATCAATACATTATGCTTAATTGTTCAAAACGTTATTTAACGACCAAGTTGATTTAAACTTCCTTATGCTGGTTTCCTTCATTACCCACAATGCCGTTTGACTACCTGCAGCACCAGTGGGAATTCACGTCTAGCTAAAGAGACCTTCAGTCTTTTAGTGTACACTCTGCTTAAACAGATCAGCTTCCAAAGTTTCAACTTTGTACAGGCATAGTACTCATCATCTTGTAGATCACTAACTAGCCAAGCTGGAAGTCAATGTACACTCACCCTCCACTTTATTAGGAAAGCCTGCTCATTAATGCGCTTATCCGATCAGCCAATCATGTGGCAGCAGCACTAACGCAAAAAAAAAAAACAACAACAAAAAAAAAACCAAACATCAGAACGGAGAAAAGAAAGAAAGAAAGAAGAAAAAAAAAAAAAAAAAAAAAAAAAAAAAAGTGTGATTTCTATGACTTTGATCATGGCGTAGATCTTCTGGCATGTTCACACACACAGCATTCTCTACACTTTACACAGAATGTTGTCTAGAAAAAACTAAACGACAACACTGTATGAGCGACAGTCCTGTCGGGGGAAACGCCTTGCTGATAAGAGAGGTCAGAAGAAATGGTCAGATTGGTTCGAGTTGCCAGGAAGGATTTAGTAACTCAAATAATCACTCTTTACAACCGTGGTGAGCAGAAAAGCATCTCAGCGTGCACAAAACATCGAACTTCGAGGGAGATCAGCAACAACAGCAGAAGACCACACTGGGTTCCACTCCTGACAGCCAAGAACAGGAATCTGAGGCTATTATGGGCACAGACTCACTCAAAATAAACAGATGAAGACTGGAAAAAGTTCAAATGATTTAAAAAAAAAAAAAAAAAAAAAAAAAAAAAAAACCACTTCAACTGTCCAGTTTGGCTGAGTACTCATGATAGCCCCAGATTCCTGTTCTTGGCTGACAGGAGTGGAACCTGATGTCTCAAATAAGCACTCTGTACAACCGTAGTGAGCAGGAAAGCATCCCAGAATGCATAAGACATAATACATAACTCAAGACAGCCCATCCACCTCAAGATTCAATGTGTTGTGCATTCGGAGACGCTTTTCAGCTCACCACTATAGACTCCCAGTCTGGTCATTCTCCTCGGAAATCTCTCAACAAGCTGTTTCAGCCTGCAGACCCTCCACACACACCATTCTGTGTAAACTCCACAGACCGCCACGTGTGAAAATCCCAGGAGATCAACAGTTTCTGAAATACTCAAACCGACCCTTCTGGCACAAACAACCATTCCATGAGTAAAGCCACTGAGGTTTTTTCTCCCATTCTGATATTTGATGTGAACATTACCTGAGGCTCTTGACCTGTATCTGCAAGACATTAGGTATAAACGAGCAGGTGTGTCTATTAAAGTGGACAGCGAGAGTATACGTCATAGAGCCGCAACGCATACGGGATGTGTGTCCAGTGTTTGCTGTCTCAATTACTTCGAGTATATTGTCTGTAAACCGTATATAATATGCATACTGTTTGTTGTCTGCACTGTATATCGCTAGTTTGTGTTGTCCGTCCCGCCAGGATTTGGCGATCGCAGAAATTAACGCAAAAGCAAGCAAACACCACAATATTCAGGGAAACTCGCCCTTCCTTTTTAATTTTTTTTTTCCTTTAAATAAATTACCACAGACTTCAGTCCAGACACGTCATGTGATGTCATCATAACGTGCATTCAGCCATCGTTGATTCATGTACGTCGAACACGAGTACAGCTTAAAAAAAGGGGTCTCATTTACCAACAAACATCACTGCGAAAGAAGGTTTCATGCCTCGAAATTTCCCATCAACCACCATCATAACTGCACCAGGGTTAGGTAGGCCCTCCTGTGACGTCAGCACGGCGCACAATCTCTACCTTCTCACGGGGAGAATGAAAATACAGCTCCAACTAACAGTTTAGCAAGAGAATCACTAAATATAACACAATCATGTCAATGCAGACATATTTAATGCGTTTGAGAGTGGACTTTTCCTTTAATGGATTTGATTATAAGAAGAAACAAGCTTAATATGCACAAAGCAGGTAAGATTAATGATATTTTATAGTGTATAGTGTATAAAATGCCTTAGAAATCCAGTTCAGTGTTGCCAAATAGGGAGATATTCATTCTGGACCTGGTCCTAATTGGCGTGACTCGCTAGCTAACGGTCTAGCAACAGAATTAGCAACGAATAATATTTCTAAAGAATCACACATACTAACTACCATTTACGCAAAACCCAAAACGCCAAGTAAACCTAAACAGAAATCCGACAGTAATTATAAAACTAACACAAAGCGCAGAGAGACTTACGACAGATTTCTTGACGGTGGCTGCCATCTTAAAACGGAAGTGGAAGTCCTTATGGCGTTCTTCTAACCCCGTATTTCTAACAAATCCCGCCTCCCTCGCGAGGATTGGCTATTAGTTCGTACTCTCAATCTGATTGGACAATTCACTTAATCAATCCTAGCGCAGAAGCCGGAACTGATCGAAATGCAGGTGGGGAAAAAAACACCCGTTGTCAGTAAACGGTGAAGGACGCAGAAAGTGTCGATTATTAAATTTCTTTCAAGTTGTTTCGATTTTTAACATTGTTTTTAACAGATGACGAACTGATTTATAACAGTTTACAAAAAACACTGAAATTCCTGTTTTGTACATGTGCGGTGAAATAAGAACGTTGTAGAAATACTGACATCTACTGGACAAAATAGTGTGACTAATGTAAAAACAAAGAAAGAAACAATAAGTGGTGAAAAATAAATAATAAATAATAATAATAAATAATAATACCATATTGTTGTTGTTGTTGTTGTTATAACAAGATATTTAAATATTATATTATATATACACCACCAGTCAATAGTTTAGACACACTCATTCTTAATTTTTTCATTCCCCCCACATTTTATAATAATAATAAAGTCTTAAAGACTCTGGAATAACACAAATGGAACTATGGGAATTATGTTGTGATAACAAAATCCAAAATAAATAAAAAATAATTAAATATTTTAACATCTTCAAAGTCGACGCCCTTTTTGACTACAATTTCCAGAAACGTATTCTTGGCGATTTCTCAACCAATTTCTTGAGGAATTTCCCTGAGATGCTTTTTAAACAGTATTAAAGGAGTTCCCACCTATGCTGCACACTTATCGGCTGCTTTTCGGAATATTTCTCCTTTTCGGAATACTCTCCAAGTCATCTATTTAAAAAATATAATAAATAAAATTGTAGATAAAATGTTTTCTAATGAAAGAAATGAATATGTTGGCACAATTATATTTTTTGTCTACAACACTGATTTCAAACATTCAATCATACACCTTCAGACCTTCAGTGTGTTTGTATGTGTGCATTCAATGTATTATCAGAGCTACAGTTCTGTTCATTAGTCGGGGCTTTTGAATCTCAGTACATTTCTGTGTGAACATACCTTCCAATACTGTTTTAATGTGCCTTTGTCCAGTGCATTGTATAATTATTCACTCCCCTTGAAGCTGTTCTTGGAAGGCCCCAGTGTCTATTGTCAATCACTATTGTCTAGTGTCAATTCTTGATCGAATTGAGTTCTGGAGAATTTGGAGGCCAAGTCAACACCTTGAACTCTTCGTCGTGTTCCTCAGACCATTCCTGAACAATATTTTTCCTCGAGGAGGCTGTCAAGTCAGAGAAGTAACCATGAGGCCAAGGGTAACTCTCAACATCATGCTACCACCACCATGCTTCATAGTGGGGATGGAGTTCTCAAGACGATAAGAAGTGCTTGGTTCGTGCCAAATGTAGTGCTTGGTTCCAAGGCCTTTTTTTTAAAATCTCATCAGACCAGAGAACCTGTTCCACATGAGTCCAACATGCCTTTAGGCAAACTTCAAACAGGATTTCATATGGCTTGCCACTTTCATAAATCCCGGCTTTGTGGAACGTCTGGGCCATGGTTGCCCTGTGAGCAGTTTCTCCAATATATTGTGGAATCTCTCCAGCTCCTCCAGAGTTACCCGTGACCTCTTGGTTGCTTCATATATGTTGTTTAAAAAAGTGTCAAAATTAATCATTAAACCAATCTTTACACAATTCAGTAGACAGAGCCAATTCCTGGCTTGAAAAGTAAACAACATTTATTTTAATAATAGATATTCTCTCTATCGTGTTCCTTGGTGTCTCTTTAGTAAGCATCCACTTTGTAAACAGCAAGCTTGCTGCACCCTAAGGCAAATATTAGCACAATGCTTGCAGCCTGTTTTATGATGATTTCATTATTGATTTAGATCAGTGGTTCTCAACCAAGGGGGCGCAAATTATTTTCAAGGAAAAAAAAAACACAGACAGGGCATCATTTGTGTACTCAGTGTATTTTATTGCTTTTCAAATAGAATGTGTATAGATGAAAAACCCTGCGTTCCCTCTCCCTCTGTATGTTCTTTTTGCTGGGGAGAGGCGGAGCTTAGCCTGCCGTTTATCTCGCTGTCGGTGCAGTACCAGTGCTGCTGACTTAGCGAATTTTTTGCAAAAAAAAAAAGCACCTCACGACAAATCTAGCGACTTTTTGGACAAACCTTAGCGACTTTCCAAATATCACTAGTTCTGTCCTGCGAGTGCGAGGTCTTGCTTTCCCGCTACACTCACACCTCTCTCTGCGTCCGCTCTGTTTGGTGAGGGGCTGAGAGCCGGAGATTTAACGACGTCGTGGATAACGAGACCCGCCCTTCCTCCGAATTTACATCATTTATACGCGAATGTTTTTAGAACGCGGGACGAATGCAACATGTTTCACATGTAAAACAGTCCACGTTAGTACAGCCTAGTTCTCTCGTTCAAAGTGATTATAGTGTTCAGAAACGTTTTTGATCATTCATGTTCCGCACCTGTCCGTTATATAGTTTTAGAAAAGTCGTAAAAGTTATTTTAAAAAATCATAAAAGCTATGAAAAATAATTACATGATAGGGGAGGCTTGGGGGGGCTTTAGTTACAAAAGGTTGAGAACCTCTGATGTAGATTTAGACATATCAGGACCGACATAGCTAATAAATACCAACACATATTACAGCTGTGCATGGACATAATAATATAAATTTTTTTACTTCTGCAAAAATGTATTATTATTTTTTTGTTAAATGCTCAGCCACACAAGGCTATTGGTTTATTTGAATAAATATGGATTTTTGGACTGGTGAAGCTATACACACTGGAATTCCTAGAGGGCCTTTAAGGACTTCGATGCCTCACATGTCTGAAGAATTCCTTTCATGATGGCAGAGGGCAACCAGAAAGGAATTTCTCTTCCGCCTCCACTGTGTACATTTACAATGTGACATTTACACTGCAACTCCAGCCTCCATTTATTACCACATTATTAACTCTGAGCAATAGATGATCGGTCCGAGGCAGTTTATGGCTTTGTTCGTGTTTTCCATCATCATGCATCACTGTGACTAGGGTTATACACTTTGGGCATGTTGACTTCTTTGTTCAGGGGGCAAACTATTTTTAAATAATAGATTAGTTTGAGTGAAAGGAAATGTTCTTTCTTGTTTTCGTGATTAAATTCAAGCATCTACACTATAGGAATGCATGAGATTGAACTAAATTCCTGGATTGGGCGTGAGCAGCAGAAAAATTTCACGACTTTAAGGAATAGACTTTGTATTGTTGACTCAGAGCGCAGATTAAAAAATCATTAGAGACACTGTAAAGTCTCAAGCTTTTTGTAGCTAGGGACTCTATAATTGAAAAAGAACCCCCCCCCCCCCCCCCCACACACATATATATATATATATATATAAATAAAATTTTATAATAACATTATGACAATAACATTATGTCTATTTATTACAGCCTTAAAGCTTTTAATTCCTGAAAAGTTCGAGAGGACGCACAATAGATCCAAGTAAGTGTTGTTTATAGTCCAGATTGTTTTTGATTTATTGAGATTTGTATTAAACCAATTCAGTTCAAGTGATCAGTCAAACTGGCTGCTAAGTTTATGAATTCACTGGTGTTTTGGGATTTCCACTGCTGTAACTAAATGGGAAAAAAATTTTGCAGAACCCCCGGGAACACTACACAGACCCCTTGCAGTCCCCGGACCCCACTTTGAGAACCACTGCTGTAAACGACTTTACATACAGGGCTGTAGGTTAGTAGAGAGCACCCCCAAGCCAGTCTACAATTGTAAGGAAAACGCTTCAGACGGTAAACTTTTTACTATACAGTTGAGGCCTTAAGTTTACATACACCTTACAGAGTCTGCAAAATGTTATTAATTTTAAATAAATAAATAGATAGATAAATAAATAAATAAGAGGAATCATAAAAAAAATTATATTGTTGTGTATTTAGTCTTGCCCTGAATAAACTATTTCACATAACAGATGTGTACATATAGTCCACAAGACACAATAATAACTGAATTTACACACACGAGCCAATTCAAAAGTTTACACACCCTTGATTATTAATCCCGTGTGTCGTTACCTGGATGATCAGCGACTGTGTTTATGTTGTGTGAGAGTTCTTCACGAGTCCCTTGTTCGTCCTGAGCAGTTAAACCGCCCCACTGTTCTTCAGAAAAATCCTCCAGGTCCTCCAAATTCTTCACTTTTCCAGCATCTTCTGTATATTCGACCCCTTTCCAACAGCGACTATATGATGTTCAGATCCGTCTTTTCTCACTGAGGACGACCGAGGGACTCGTACACGACTATTACATAAGGTGCAAACATTCACTGATGCTCAAGGAGGCGACACGATACATTAAGAGCCAGGGGGGTGTAAACTTTTGAACTTTTGATGATCAGTATAAATTGTTATTATTTTATCTTCCGAGAAACATTTAGATATCTTATGTGGATTCTGAATTGCAGTACTAAATGAAAATAATGAGATATTTAAGCAAAATAATACTAATTTACACTATATATAGTCCTGAAAGCTACAGGCTTTCCTGAACTGAAATACGTTCCTCTTTTGATGTATCTCAAGTTCTAGCATTTTTTAAATTTACTTCCGAAAGTGAAAACAGTGAAAATCACATTTCATTCTAATTCCACTTTAAATGCATATTAGGAAGAAAAAAAAAGAGTTAGATTTAGCTTCTTAGGTTTCCCACATACACGAAATGTTTTCCTTTTCAGAGACTCTTCCAAGTAACACACGTCTAGCCAAGAACCTTTCCAAACCCAGAGCAACATTTTTTTAAGAGCGTATACTATGTTCCAGGTGGATTCTGGGTCAGACATGTTTTTTTTTTTTCTTTATAAGGTTGGCATTAGACACAAAGTCTCAAAGTCTCTCAAAAAAACTGGAATTTATGGAATGTTCTAGCAAGATATGATGCTGACACCGGAGAGAGTGAAAATCGAAAGATGATCAACCTAAAGCAAAATGGACTCTTTGCTCAGATAATGAACTATACTCAGTGCTCACAAGCTTTAGATTTCTAAGCTCACATGTTGGAGTACAATTATGCCGTTTGATTTAGTCACACATTACTGATGGTCACACTCTCATTAGGAAGGTAAGAGCAAGCATCTTTTTTTTTTTTTAAAAAAAACAAAACAAACACACAAACTACATAACCATATACATTATGGGAGGCAAATTGTACTAAATTATTAAATCGTTTAAGCAGTGAAGAAAAGCCCGTTTTGGCAGGTCTGAAAAGCAGAAATGAAATCGACAAAAATATTTCTTTGCATCAAAATGAAAGCGGCAGATTCAGCATCATTTTTTTGTCGTTGTTGTGCAACACAGACAACATGTGGGATTGGAAATTGAGACCAAGAACGCTGCTCTCACACTTGGATCAAGAAAATGCGTGTTTTCTTAAGACGGGCTTCACTTTTTTGTGTGTTTTGCAATAACAAATCAACAGGTAGCACAAATGTGCACGTCTTCACCCGTTCATGCATAGTAGCAACATATAAGAAGTACATCACCGGTGCTGTCATTTAATATAAGTCATTGTCCTGATTTCAGTTGCTTTCTGGGTTATTTGCTAGTTTCTCATGCCACTAGTATTTAACTTTCTACACAAAGTCCAAAACTTAGTAAAAAAATAAAATAAAATTGTGGCACACGCAAATGAATGCCGTAATCTTGCAACCGTCCTAAACTGTGTACTTTCTTTCCAGAATATTACTAGATTTTGTTTATTTATTTTTTGTAATCAACATTAGATATTTTACATTTGAATGTTAATTTTTGTTAGATAGATAGATAGATAGATACATAGATAGATAGATACATAGATAGATAGATACATAGATAGATAGAAAGATAGATAGATACATAGATAGATAGACAGATCTGATATCAACAAAACTTAACATTCAAATCTAAAATATATAATGCTGATTACAAAAAACTGATAGATAAATAGATAAATAGATAGATAGATGGATATATAGATAGATAGATAGATAGATGGATATAGACAGATAGACAGACAGACAGACAGACAGACAGATAGATAGATAGATAGACAGACAGACAGACAGACAGATAGATAGATAGGTAGATAGACAGACAGACAGACAGATAGATAGATAGATAGAGGGATAGATAGATAGATAAATAGATAGACAGACAGACAGATAGATAGACAGACAGACAGACAGACAGATAGATAGATAGATAGACAGACAGACAGACAGACAGACAGACAGACAGATAGATAGACAGACAGACAGATAGATAGATAGATAGACAGACAGACAGACAGACAGACAGATAGATAGACAGACAGACAGACAGACAGACAGACAGACAGACAGACAGATAGATAGATAGACAGACAGACAGACAGACAGACAGACAGATAGATAGATAGATAGATAGATAGATAGATAGATAGATAGATAGATAGAATCTGGTCATTGTAAATAATTCATGAATGAAAAGGTTCAAAGCTATTGCATCCACTCGTCATTTATAACTTGAACTCATGTTACAATGTACTCATGGAAAAAAAATAAACATTATGGACAAATTTTTTAAGCATGATACATGTACATGTACATTTGTGAGCTGCGTACTCACATTCTCCATCATTACTGCCACAACCTACAGTATGGTGGCTATCTGAATGTGGCTTAAACTTAACGAAGCCCTCTCTAATGTCATCAGTAAAAACATGAACTGTATTGCCAGTGGATCTCGATTATGGTTTCACATTAGTGCTGTGTTTGTTTTGGAATGGGTATCTTCTGGAAACACATATTAGAAAAGAACTGGTTAGATTTCCACGCTAGAGGGTTCTTTGGTTTGGCTCTCTAGGAGAGCCTGTAAAGGTTCCCACATATACTGTAAAAGAATCTTCCATGTAGCACACGTCCAGGAAGTGAAGAACCCATCCAAACCCCGAGTAACATTTTTAATACGAGTATAAAGTGTGTTCCAGGTGGATATATGTGGGGTTTTGGACACAACATCTCCCAAGAAACTGAAACGTCAGCAACTCCATCTGTTCTCGCAGTGACTGGGGTGTTTCAGAATGGAAATATGACGAACCTACCTCAAGCCAAAGTGACTCTTGTGCTCAGATAACGAACTGTAATCAATGCACAAGCTTTAGATTTCAAAACACACACGTTGGAGTGCAATTAGATGATATTTGATACTTTTTTATTATATATTTCATACCCCTTACAGGCAAATGACAATAACTTCACATGTAAACAATCACATCATTTTTTTTTTTTTTTTTTTTTTAGGCACATATGGTCATGTGAAAAAATAAGTACACCCCATGGAAATTGTTGGCTTTTTTGACATATTTGCACGAGCAAACATTTGATCATCTTTGTAACAGTGCCTATTAATAAAGTTGATATACTTGAACAAAACCACAAGGAAAATGAGCTTTTTCAATCATTTAGTCAACAGAAATCTCAAAAGATGGGATGGTGCTCTGGTCTTCTGTGGAAAGAGTAAGTACACCCTAAGTAATTCCCCATCAGCAGAAATAACTTATTGTAGGCGTTTTGCAGCAGAGGCATATATATATATATATATATATATATATATATATATATATATATATATATATATGGGGGTGGAGCGGTACTTCCAAATAATACGGAAAATTTACATGTATATACCATTCTATTGCAAATGTAGAGAATGCGGCAGCATGCGAGTTATAATTAAATAATTATAATAAAGGTATAACTCCACTGCTGTGGCATTTCTGACAACGACATTCAATTTATTTTTTATCCAAAACCATTCAACGACAGTATCATACAGTGGTTTAGCACGCCCTCACGTGCTTATATAAGTGTTAGTTACCAGTGCGTAATAGTTGACACGTTTTAATGCGTTTGTGGTATGTTTTGGGGAAATGCATCTAAGTGAATGTGTAAGGCATTCATATCTTTGACCTCATGATAGCTTGCAAGTTTACAAGATCATCAAAATTGAACACGAATTCAACATGATTACCTTCTTGATTCTCATTGTTTAGTTTCGTAAAATAAAAGAAACTGATATTTAGTAATATTATCATATCCCTTTTTTTTTTGTTTGTTTGATATATGTGTTATGAATTGTATCCGTATCAACGTCTTTCAAAAGCAATGTGCAGGAAATGCTCAACTGCCTAAAAGACACTGAGATCGAGACTGTTTTCCCCTCTCTTTCTCAACTCCTACGAATATATGCCACATTACCTGTCTCCACATCTACAGCTGAACGTTAAAATTTATGAAATCCAATGAAGAGAGGCTCCCTGACCTTCTGATACTCTCTATCGAGAGTGACATTCCAATTAACCGTGAGGAAGTCATTAAAATGTTTAAAAACACAACAGACAGACGAGTACTGCTTTAAATACAGGTGATTTATTCAATAAATAATTACATGTTTAAATATTGTTAAAAAAAAAAAAAAAAAATTCACAAAAATTTGGTTATGTACATTAAAGTAATATACAGGGCCCTCTACTAATATTGGCACCCTTGGTAAATATGAGCAAAGAAGGCTGTGAAAAATTGTCTTTATTGTTTAAATGTTTGAGTTTTTGTTAAAAAAAAACAAAAACACAAAAATACTCTGCTCTCATGGGTGTCACACAATTGCAAACACAAAACAGATTTATCAAATATCTTCATTAAATATAGGTGTGCAACAATTATAAAAGCCCCATAAATTCATATGAGCAAAATATATTTGAAGTATATTCCCATTGATATTTAAAAAAAAATCAAATAAATCAGTACACCTTTGTGAAATAGGAAATTGTTCAACCATGACTTCCTGTTTCACAGGGGTATAAATATGATGTAACACATAGGCCAAATTCCCTTAGTCATTCATAACAATGGGGAAGACTAAGGAATGTAGCTGTGATGTGCAGCAAAAGGTTGTTGAGCTTCACAAAATAGGGCGTGTCTATAAGAAAATAGCACAAGCGTTGAAAATGCCCATTTCCACCATCTGGGCAATAATTAAGAAGTTAGAGTCAACTGGAATTGTTATGAATCAACCTGGAATTGGACGCGTGTCTATATCGTCTCAACGCACTGTGAAGAGGACGGTTCGAGTGGACAAAAAATCTCCAAGGATCACAGCTGGAGAACTGCAGAAGTTAGTTGTGTCTTGGGGTCAGAAAGTCTACAAAACTACAATCTGAAGTCACCGACATCACCACAAGCTGTTTGGAAGGGTTTCAAGAAAAAAGCCTCTACTCTAATCCAGGGTCGGCTGTGACTCAGGTGGTAGAGCGGGTTGTCCACTAATCATAGGGTTGACGGTTTAATTCCGTCCCTCCACATACCAAAGTGTCCTTGGACAGGACACTGAACCCCAAGTTGCTCCTGATGGCAAGTTAGCGCCTTGCATGGCAGCTCTGCTACCACTGATGTGTGAGTGTGTGTGTGTGAACGGGTGAATGAGACACAGTGTAAAGCGCTTTGGATAAAAGCGCTATATAAGTGCAGATCATTTACCATTTACCATCCAAAAACACACTCAAGCATCTTCTATGCTCAGATGAAACCAAGTAACCAAATGGCATCATGGACTCTATCAAATATCAACAGATATTAAATGACTGCCTCTGCCAGAAAGATTCAAATGATCCAAAACATACATCCAAATCAACACAAAAATGGTTTACTGACCACAAAATCATGACCTGCCATGACCATCCCAGTCCCCTGACCTGAACCCCATAGAAAACCTGTGGAGTGAACTGAAGAGGAGAGTCCACCACTGTTTGAAGGATCTTGATTGAGGAACGGTCTCAGATCCCTCGCTATGTATTCTCCAACCTCATCAGGAATTATAGGAGAAGACTCGGAGCTGTTAACTTGGCAAAGCAGCTAGCACAAAGTATAGACTAAAACGATGCCAATAATTGTTGAACACCTACGGTATGTTTAACAAAAATATATATATATATATATTTTGATAAACCTGTGTTTTGTTTGCAATTGGTTGATATCCATGAGAGCAGAGTATGTTTTGTGAATTTGTCAACACAAGATCCATAGCTTAAACAATTAAGACAATTTCTCATAGCCTTCTTTGCTCATATTTACCAAGGGTGCCAATATTAGTGGAGGGCTCTGTATATTGTCATATGATATATACTGTATTGAAGTAGCACCAAGGAAACACGTGCTCCATTTCTGGGCAAGAGCCATGCCAAGCAAATACGCCTTGTTTTCAGTGGCTCACCCAGTGCATGAATATCCTTCATACATCCTGTTTAAGGACAGCCACACCTAAGGCAGAAAGAACATCTTCCTTACAAGGTGCTCTCAGGACAGCCTGAATTTTTTTTTTTTTTTTTTTTTTTTTTAGGATTGATCTTAGACTAGGGGTCTTATAGATCTGAGTGCAGCATCTGCCAAAAGTTGTTCCCCATGTACTGCATGTATTGATTAATGCATGATTAAAGCTTGCTAGCTTGTAGGACTTTCCTGCAAGGTTGAAGTTCTCTTTACTGGAGAACAATGAATATCAGAAAAGGATATCAGTGAGAGATAACACCATTGGTGGGCCGAGCTGTGAGCAGAAACCAGGCTCTTATATTACTGCCGAATTTTGGGCCCAACCCATTTTTCTTAGGGTAGGTATATGTGTGCTCTGTTTGATTTAGTCACTCATTACTGCTGATCACGCTCTCAGAACCTGGATTACTGTTCAGAGTTTCAGGACAAACTACTGCCTAAGTGGGCAAAAAAGCCAGACGAACATTAGAAAGGTAAGGGCAAACATCTTTTCTTTTCTTTTTTTTTTTTTTTTCCTTTCTTAAAATTAAAACTACTCATGTGGAAAAAAAAGACAAAACAAACAGTGTGTCATAATATTACACATGCGAACTGTAAGTAACCACATGTGAAAAATATGTGAAAAATAAAAGCACAGGTCTTACGTGTAAAAAAACAAAAAACAAAACAAAACAAAACAAAAAAACCTTTTTGAAAAGAAATGAACCAAATGGCATCAACTTATAAAATAATTTAAGCACAATAAGCTAATTTTCTTCAGGTCTAAAATGCAGAAATGAAATCTAAAACATATCATTCTCTGTTTTCTTAACACAGGCTTTCAGATTATTTTTTCCAAGATGGGGAATAGGCAGTCTGTTACAATAACACATCCAAAGGTATCCAACATTTATCTGCATTTCTTAAATATTGTTTCGTGTCTGCGTATGCACTGTTTAGAGATCAATTTGAGCTGGACGTTGTATCAAATTTGGCTTTGTATCAGCTACAGATTGTAAAGTCCCTCTCCTGAGCAATGTTGTTGTTTCATTATGCAACACACGTTTAAGGCAAGCTACCTCCAGGGTCTTGCTACCTGTTTTTCTCTTTTCTTTTACTCTATAATACTAGCTATAAACGTTCATGTCACCCTTGTACACATTCATAGTCTAAACAAAAAAGCATCCTAGTATCCTAGTCGCATTAAATATGCTCAAAACTCATTAAATAGCTATTACGCTATGTGCGTGAATCTGGTTGAGTTGACAAAATGAAAAAAAGTTATGATAACAGAATGAATCATTTTGACTTTGTATAATTCAATGCTTAATTATTATGAATGTTCTTATGCATATCTCTTACATTCCTTGATGAATTATCGGTTGAAACGTTCCTCAGCTATTATAAGTAAAGATGAAGTAGCGTAATAGTCGAAGCACACAAACGAAACGTTTCGATTAATTAGACATTTTAATATAAATATCTTATTTGTTATCTGTGTTTGTTTCCAGGCGGAGCACGATGTGAAACATGTTAAAAAAGACGAAGCAAATGGGCACGCGATACCTGGTTTGGATTTGACTGACGCTGGTAGGCCCGTCATTGTAATGTAACCTGAATGTAATCGTATCGATTGTGGGGTCTATCATTATTTGGGTAGATTTTCCCTCACCCCAGGACTGGTGTATTTTAAAAAAAAAGAAGTTTACAAATAAATTCAACTCCATACATGTGTTTAGGGATTTTTGAGTAGGATATAATGTTGCTATATAATCTTTGGGCGTAGACTGGTGAGTATTGTTTGAGTTTCTCTTGTGCATACAACATCTAGCTCTGTAAGCTTAATATAACTATGCTGCATGGAGAATGATGCCTTGAGAAAATATTTATGTTATGGCAGAATTTGAGGCGGAATCAGAGACTTCTTGGGTCAACTTTGCGTAAGTCATTATTGATGACTCATAAGTGTACAGTTAGCTCATGGCATTTATCTGTATTGGAAAGCACTGCAGTACAAGTCCACTAGGCTTTGTGTACACTTGGTAGTGTTGGATAAACCCCTTCGCGACTTCTGGTAACACCTTTGACAAAGCTTTCGTTAGGGAGTGGTTATCAAACTGACAAATTAGAGCTAGAGTCTAAGCACAGAGCAAGAAAAGTAAATACAGTCATGTCTGTAATGCTAGAGTCAGCCATTTGGGTTTTAGTCTTTGACATGGCACGCAAATAAGGCATTAGAGCAATTCCATGCAACCTTACCTTTAAAAACGAAACAAAAGAACCAAACTCTTTTTAAGTTGTCCATTTAGCTCTGTATTTTACTGCATTGATGTGCTGTAATGGAAATTTTAAGGAAATCGCCGTGTTTATCTACCACATTAAAAACACTCAAATTTTCAAAAAGCCATAATTCATGTTTTCAAAAGAAATGTCTAAGAAATAAATACACTCAGATGTGTATAGACGGATACTTTTCTCATGTCTGGACTCATCGTCAGTGGGTTAGGAAATATAAAAAGATGGTTCAATATACTGATAATAAATACATTCTCTGAGAATTTATTTTTCAAGTTTTGGCTGGAAATGTCACGTCCATAACGCTGGAATTGCTCATTAACGCACTCATTAATGTTGAGAGTTGTACAAGTTTTTAATCATAAGCAAGTGCAGAACCGAGAGTGTGACACAAGAGTCTTAGTGCTGTAACTAGGGATGATGCGGTCGGTCAATGAGGCAACATCACAAGTTGAAGAAGATTATGTATTAATACTAATACAGAAACACAACACCTTTTTTTTTTATGAGACACCCCATACCCCTGAGCAGTAATGCACTCATCCAATCAGCCAATCATGTGACTGCAGCATAATGAAGAAAATTATGCACATACAGGTCAAGAGCCTCAGTTAATATTCACAGAAAACATCAGAATGGGGGAAAAATGTGATCTCAATGGCATGGATATTAGGTCCATGTTAGATGAAAGTCCTGTTTTTTGACAGGTGCCAATAATTACGGTGTTGACTGTTTATGCACAGCATTTGAAGTCACAAATATACGTATATCAGTGATTATTTAGACATCAGTACATGTTTGTTGGATTGTCTCTTTAAAAAAATAAATAAATAAAAATTCTCCTATTACTCACTTTTAGTAACCTGTGTGACATCAGTGCAGCAGAACATTGAACCTCCTCCTGTGACTGTCGCAATTAACGTCAAGCCAACACCAGCATCAGTAGAAGCTAATGGCACCAAAGCAAAAGCTCCGACTGTGTCTGTGGAAGCAGCTGGTAACCAGGTCAGTGTTACAGCTGTATCAGCTGAACAAAAAATTCCAGCAGAGTCCAGTACGCCAGCCAAAGACACACCGAAAGCTGAGACTCCCAGCATGTTCAATAAGATGTTCAAGAAGAAGACCGGACCTGTTTCTCCTGCATCTGAGGCTAATGTGGCAGCCGAAGTAGTGATCGTCCCTGAAGTACAGACCGACAGCCAGAAGTCTGTAAGTACATCACCTCGTGAGTTTTATACATAGTTCCCCTCTGTTCCTCCTCAGTGTTACAGTTGAAAGTTAATGAACTTATGGTATGTGAGCTCTATGGGAGAAATAGCCTCCAATTTGTCCCTGTTCATATCGAATATACACTGTAAAACCGGATAAGTTCACTTAACTCAAAACATTTGAGGAAACTATTTACCTCAAAATTTTTAAGTTGTTAAATCAATTTCTTTAAGCCAAATACACTTAAACATAACAAAAATTCACTCTATTTAAGTGCGTTTGGCTTAAAGAAATTGATTTATCAATGTACCAATGATTTATCAATTAACAATGTGTCTTTAAGATTGAAATTATTCTGATCACTGACATCTGCATTCTGATAAATGCCTTATGTAAAGATTGTCTACATAATAATAATAATAATAATAATAATAATAATAATTTTAAACTTACATAAATTATATTTTATATTTATTTGCCATAGTAAAAAAATACACAAACAAATGTAGATGTCCGTTTAAAGCTATCGGATCAGATGTGGCCCAAATATCTAATTATATGCTTAATTTTCCTCAATATTACCGAAGCCAACACCAGCATCAGTAGAAGCTAATGGCACCAAAGCAAAAGCTCCGACTGTGTCTGTGGAAGCAGCTGGTAACCAGGTCAGTGTTACAGCTGTATCAGCTGAACAAAAAATTCCAGCAGAGTCCAGTACGCCAGCCAAAGACACACCGAAAGCTGAGACTCCCAGCATGTTCAATAAGATGTTCAAGAAGAAGACCGGACCTGTTTCTCCTGCATCTGAGGCTAATGTGGCAGCCGAAGTAGTGATCGTCCCTGAAGTACAGACCGACAGCCAGAAGTCTGTAAGTACATCACCTCGTGAGTTTTATACATAGTTCACCTCTGTTCCTCCTCAGTGTTACAGTTGAAAGTTAATGAACTTACAGTATGTGAGCTCTATGGGAGAAATAGCCTCCAATTTTTCCCTGTTCATATCGAATACATATTTTAAAATTAACTTATTCTGATCGCTGACAGCTCTTTAAATATGTCTGCATTACAAATTGCACACTTACATTGTCCACCAAACATTGTGATCAATTCCTTATGTAATGATTTTCTGCATATAATAATAATAATAATAATAATAATAATAATAATAATAATAATAATGCAAGCTTAAATAATATTTTTTTTTTAGATTTATTTGCCATAGTAAAAAACTTTCTGCAAACAAACGTAGATGTTTATTTAAAACTGGCAGATGTAAAATTTTGTAATTTCCCTCTCTGGTAATAAAAATCTTATTACAAGTTACTTCCCTATGAATATTTTATAACATGTCCTAAATAGCATAATGTATACTTAGTGGTAATGCTAATTAGTAATGACACCAGTGGTGTATTATTTAGTACAGTGCTATACACTTTCAGATGTGGCCCAAATATCTAATTATATGCTTAATTTTCCTCAATATTACCGAAGCCAACACCAGCATCAGTAGAAGCTAATGGCACCAAAGCAAAAGCTCCGACTGTGTCTGTGGAAGCAGCTGGTAACCAGGTCAGTGTTACAGCTGTATCAGCTGAACAAAAAATTCCAGCAGAGTCCAGTACGCCAGCCAAAGACACACCGAAAGCTGAGACTCCCAGCATGTTCAATAAGATGTTCAAGAAGAAGACCGGACCTGTTTCTCCTGCATCTGAGGCTAATGTGGCAGCTGAAGTAGTGATCGTCCCTGAAGTACAGACCGACAGCCAGAAGTCTGTAAGTACATCACCTCGTGAGTTTTATACATAGTTCACCTCTGTTCCTCTTCAGTGTTACAGTTGAAAGTTAATGAACTTACAGTATGTGAGCTCTATGGGAAAAATAGCCTACAATTTTTCCCTGTTCATATAGAATATATCTTTAAGATTGAAATTATTCTGATCGCTGACAGCTGCATTCTGATGAATGCCTTATGTAAAGATTTTCTACATAATAATAATAATAATCATCATCATCATCATCATTTTAAATTTTAAACTTACATAAATAATATTTTATATTTATTTGCCATAGTAAAAAAAAATACACAAACAAATGTAGATGTTCGTTAAAAGCTATCAGAGGTAAGATTTTGTAAGTTCCCTCTCTGGTAATAAAAATCTTATTACAAGATACTTCCCTATGAATATTTTGTAACATGTCCCAAATAGCATAATGCATACTTAATAGTAATGCTAATTACTAATGACACCAGTGGTGTATTATTTAGTACAGTGCTTCAGATATGGCCCAAATATCTAATTATATGCTTAATTTTCCTCAATATTACCGAAGCCAACACCAGCATCAGTAGAAGCTAATGGCACCAAAGCAAAAGGTCCGACTGTGTCTGTAGAAGCAGCTGGTAACCAGGTCAGTGTTACAACTGTATCAGCTGAACAAAAAATTCCAGCAGAGTCCAGTACGCCAGCCAAAGACACACCGAAAGCTGAGACTCCCAGCATGTTCAATAAGATGTTCAAGAAGAAGACCGGACCTGTTTCTCCTGCATCTGAGGCTAACGTGGCAGCTGAAGTAGTGATCGTCCCTGAAGTACAGACCGACAGCCAGAAGTCTGTAAGTACATCACCTTGTGAGTTTTATACATAGTTCACCTCTGTTCCTCCTCAGTGTTACAGCTGAAAGTTAATGAACTTACAGTATGTGAGCTCTATGGGAGAAATAGCCTCCAATTTGTCCCTGTTCATATAGAATATACACTGTAAAACCGGATAAGTTCACTTAACTCAAAACATTTGAGGAAACTATTTACCTCAAAATTTTTAAGTTGTTAAATCAATTTCTTTAAGCCAAATACACTTAAACATAACAAAAATTCACTCTATTTAAGTGCGTTTGGCTTAAAGAAATTGATTTATCAATGTACCAATGATTTATCAATTAACAATGTATCTTTAAGATTGAAATTATTCTGATCACTGACATCTGCATTCTGATAAATGCCTTATGTAAAGATTGTCTACATAATAATAGTAATAATAATAATAATAATAATAATAATAATAATAATAATAATAATAATTTTAAACTTACATAAATTATATTTTATATTTATTTGCCATAGTAAAAAAATACACAAACAAATGTAGATGTCCGTTTAAAGCTATCGGATCAGATGTGGCCCAAATATCTAATTATATGCTTAATTTTCCTCAATATTACCGAAGCCAACACCAGCATCAGTAGAAGCTAATGGCACCAAAGCAAAAGGTCCGACTGTGTCTGTGGAAGCAGCTGGTAACCAGGTCAGTGTTACAGCTGTATCAGCTGAACAAAAAATTCCAGCAGAGTCCAGTACGCCAGCCAAAGACACACCGAAAGCTGAGACTCCCAGCATGTTCAATAAGATGTTCAAGAAGAAGACCGGACCTGTTTCTCCTGCATCTGAGGCTAATGTGGCAGCCGAAGTAGTGATCGTCCCTGAAGTACAGACCGACAGCCAGAAGTCTGTAAGTACATCACCTCGTGAGTTTTATACATAGTTCACCTCTGTTCCTCATCAGTGTTACAGTTGAAATTCAAAGATCTTATATGGTTTATTTAAAGCTACTTGCACATGAATATTTTTCTTAACGTGTCACAAATGGCATAATGCATACTAAGTAGACTGTCTAAATAGTAATGACACCAATGGTGTCCTATTGTGCTATGGACATAATTATAGGCTTATTAAATTAAATTTCTCACTTCTCAAATATTGCAATAATATTTCTCAATGCTGTTCGCAACGTTACAGAAGAACTATGAAAATAAACATTTTAGAGTGCAAATCAGTTTAACTGTCATTGTTACTTAGCGCCAGATAATGAGTAAAATCCTTTGGGAAAAAAAGTCTATTCAGCAAGAAAAAAAACTAAAACTCCATCAATCCTGAATCCGTTTTCCACTCATAGTATAATCTTGACTATTACATCAACTTTTCTTGCTTTACATTATAATGCTCTTACTCTCGCTTCCCTGAATGGCTGCTGACGCTCATGTGTTACCGTGCAGCCGGACTTTATTGGCCATTGTAACTATCAGTTGCATGATGTATGAGAACAAATGTCCTGCCAAGTCCAACCTGACACCCTGACGGAGCAGTGGCTGTGAATACATGACTATAAGATGGTATACAGCAGGAATCTCATAAAATAGAGTTAGTTTTTTGTCTCGTGACTCAAGAATATATATATGTATAGATGCAAAGATGTGTTTAAGCCAGTTTCTGAACACAAATTCTGCTTAGTTGTAGTTTCAGAGTTAAATCCTTCTTGACTTTGTAATCTGCAAACGGAAAAATTGATCTGATGTCAGTGAAGCAACATCACCGGAGTGTGCAAATGAAACCATGATTAAAGCGGAATCTCAGAAACTTATGTCAGTGAGTTTTTCACAGAGATGGTAATAGTACACAAATTCTTTATTCACCTAAATAAATACTCAGGTAAAAAAAAAAAAAAGTTGAAGAACAGCTTCTAATTCTTTGCTCAGTTAAACTATAAAAGTATAAAATCTTAAATGTACATAAAGCGTTAAAAAAAAAAACAAAAAAAAAACGGGAGAGATTCACAAAGGAAAAAGTTGCATGCCTGAAATCAACCATTCATTTGAGATAACCATGGTAAATTTGTAATGTTAGAAAACATTAGCTAGGGCTAGTAAACAACAGCTTTATTGACAGTGTAATATCTCTGAAATTTCAGCTAGCATGATATCTCTGCCCAAACAAACTAGCTGAATGCTAATAGCTAGCCGTCACAGTACAAACTGTGGAGATTTTTGTAGTAAAGTATTCATAAGGGAAGTTAGATGAAAGCAAAACTCAAGTAAAGTTAGAAATACTCAGATACTTAAAAACCAGACTTATGTACAGTAACAAAGTAAGTGCACTCTGTTACATCTCACCACTCTGTTTTTTGATAGTACAAATCATTGAATAATTTCTTAATGCTTCTTCATGCTGCTTGGTATGCACAGTCTTGGTATGCACAAACATGGATATATTCTTAAGGGTTATAAGGGTTTGGCTGGATTGGAATCATTCCTAGTGAATCAATGAAACATTATCCAAATCAAACAATCCTGTTAATATTAAACAGTTGAAAGCAGCAACTACAATGTGAAGGATTTTTTTAAAAATCCATAGGTTTATGCTTATTAGATGGCAAGGCACTACAGGTTGAAACAGTATACATTTTGCATACCCTGCATCTATGACATGTCTTCTCTTAAACTGTAGCGACAGAATATCAAGACTCAATTGTTTAATCCACTGTTTTTGTCAACTCGCGACCCCCAACTTTGATGAAGGCTTTCAGCTCCGCCCACTTGGCATAATATGTCACATATTCCTGCTGTTATGTGTCATTATGATATAGTTATCAATTTCCTTTATAAATATTACAAACCATACGAACTAGAGTGGTAACACTGGCGTTCCATTCCAGTGGCGAAATCAGACATTTTCAATCAGTATAAACAAATGAATTATCTTATCGGCACAAGACTGTTATAAGATTAGTCAGGACACGGTTGGGTTCCTGTGTGTAGAGTATAGTGGCCATGTACTGCAAATTCTTGAAGCCCTGAGTGTCTACTTTCATATGAGCCATTAACTACTACTGTAGAGTGGGATGAGCACCCCCAAAACAGGCCTCTGATAAAAAGAGTTAAACCACACTGTGTTCAAATAAATAAATAAATAAATAAATAAATAAAAACTCTATATTCAGAACCAAAAATCTCAGTTTCCAGATGACCAGCATGCATGAAATTTCACATCTTCATCCCTATCCTTAATTAGAAGGATATTACAGAGGAATTTCCTAAATTGTTCGTTATTATTGGCTTTACATTAGATTTAATATTGAAAATGGTATTTTCGTGATTAAACTATTAAGAAATATTCTCACCAACATCTCTGTGAATGCCACGTTATGGAGGTAAAGGCGGTTGCAAGTGCAGATTTTTTAAAATAAGGAAGTGAAAAACAGATAACCAAGACAGTGAAACTAGAAACCTAAACCAGATCAGGAGACACAAGGCAAACATACATATACTACGAGTCAAACTAAGGTACACATGACGACACACACCCACAACAGAAGCTAAACAATAAGAGATAGAGAAACAGGAACTTATTTGATTGAGACATGTGACCTGCTGGGGCTGCTGGGAAGTGTAGTCGAGCACCAGTTTCAGCATAGCCATGACAGTAAAACTCACTTTTCTCATTTAAATGTACCTTAAAAACTCTAAAAATGTAATAATATAGTACAGTATGTAAGAATATAACTAAATAAATAAATAAATAAATTATATATATATATATATATATATATATAAAATATCCACAAGGTGTGATTGTAATATTACTCTCTTCACCTGTAGTGTCTTGCTTTAAACAGTTGCGAAAAAGAAAAAAAACAAACATATCTTTTATGCTCATTACACAACATTTATATTTTCATTGACTGTGAAGATGAATGGTTTCATAACGGTACATCTTTAATAATAGATATTTCTACATGTATGCTGTTTCTGATGCTTTCAGCTTTAACAGCTTCCAAATGCACTTACTGTAGGGCAGGCATGCCACACCAGAGACCTGTACTGTATCCATGTAAAGAACGGAGGTATTTTCATTGACTTGTTTGTTGATCCCTCATTTTAAAAGGACACAGACACACAGGATATAGAAGAAAGCGTAGAAGAAGCTGATGATGTGTCTCTGCTATTGTCCCTTGACCCTGATTATGACATTACAGAAGCTGCAGAGAAGTTGATTTTGGAGCTAATTGCCTCCACTCAGTCTGCACCCATGTCTGAAGATATTATTCAGAACACCTCAGACAGTAACACTGAAATAACTGAAACTGGATCAGTGGGAGATGAGGATCTGAATAATGAGACTGACTATCTTGAGTGCTCTGAAGAGGAAACCTGGGTGATTATTGAAGACCCAGTGTGTGCAGGTGATTCAGCAGAATACACACAGATGCTCTGTAGGTTAAAGTCTGTGTGCGTTGAGACTGTGGAAGCCTTTTCCTATAAACCTGTCAGTGTGAATGTCCATACTAACAGAAGATCAATTCAGATTACAATTGATGTTTGCTCCAGCATGGACAATGATATCAAATATGTGGATGATGCTAGTTATGACATGGACTCTGCAGAGGTCGAGTCAACAGCCGAGGAAAATCGACTCGCTGGTGATATCCCAGATGATGACAATGTGTGGAGTAGCGTAAGTCTGACGTCTCCGATAAACGCATGGAATCTGGGATTTGAACCAGAAAATGGAGATCCGTTGCATGGATGAACTCACTGCATGAAGCGATTCACCAATGAACTAACATGTAATATTTTAATAGAGCTAATCTACACTATAATACAAGCTAATCTCACTCAAGAACATATTTTTATTAAAATACCGTCGTCCGTTTACTCAAACTACAACCATGTCAGAGCATCTCAACTGACCAATACTTAAAACACTGGAGTAAACCATTTTTCTACAATTTATAGTAAAGTGGAATGAGAGCATTTTGATGGATACCCTCTTGAAACAATCTGGAGCAACTTCAAGTTAATCCTAGCTCGATGGTTCGACAGCAGACTTCAAGGGGTCAATCATAACCAACCAAATTAAACTGAAGTAAAATAAAATAAAGTTGAGTTGAGATTCCTTTTACTGAGATCTTTGTTAGATCAAAAGTCTAACAATGCACCATAAAGTCAAATAACTACCTACATACTAATGATACTGTACTAAACTAACTATATACTATACTGTATATATTTATGTTGGAAGTTTGCACCCGGTATCAATTCGAACTGTGTAAATTAAATAAAGATGACATACAGTAGCAAGACTGGCAGGCATGGAACACACACAGGCCTTAAGTCCAGAACATTGCTGAATATCAATGAGTGAGGGGGAAAAAGCAGGCATTAATGAAAGGGTGATTGTTGCCCGAGCCCCGAGTAGGCAGAGGCATGGCTGGAATTGTGCAGTGCTTCAATGCGCCGATTAACAGCTACTGCACATCAGCTGTAGGGCCGTAACGCGTCTGCAAGCGCTAAGTCTCTACATTTGTCTATAGGAGCCTACAGACATAAAGGCAAATACACAGACTGAGAAAGAGCCACAGGGTGAAGCTCCCAAACCCAGCACCACTGAGGTCACGCAAGACAGCACCCAATCTGAGCAGACCAGCACCGAGGAAAAGTCAGTTATGAACTTTTTCAAAACACTTGTAAGTACATTTTATTCTTATCCAAACCAATTAGCAGCCATTTTATGCTTAGTCTCAGTGAGATGTTTAATGAGGAATATGATTGAGGGATATCAGGAATGTATTATTAGGTTGTTTGTTAGGAACAGAAATGTTTGAAACGGTTTATAATCAAGAATATGTACCGTTCATACTGGCTTCTAATTGGCTCACGTATCAAATCTACTGCACGTGCGTAAAAAGAATCAATAAGAATAAATTGTTAAACACTTAACACTTGAGTCAATAATGTTGTTTAAATTCTTATGTTTTAAAATGGCACAGGAATCAAAACAACAGTATTTCTTTTTACGGTACGGTCATCACCATGTGTATAGTCATTCATTTTGCCTCGCTGTAAAAAAAAAAAAAAAAAAAAAAGAAAAGGAAATGATAGCAAATTGGATAATAACTGTAAGTGATCGATATCTGTACATTACACCCTGTACATTACACCCTCCATGAATTGCCTGCTGCTTTTCAGGAGATTTATCGTTTCCTGACTGCACTGAAGTTGATCTCTTTCAGGACGTAAACTATTCTCTGGCACTGTGCTAAATCAAGCCTCTGAACATGTCAGAATGTGGCAGCCTTTTGTTGTGCTGCATAATGTGTGCTCACAAGAGACTTCTGTGTGTTTGGAAGTAGTGATGGGCTGTGATAAAGCATGGGCAGGCCTACGCCATCTCTAGAGGACAATGGCCGACTCAATATGAGAGACCATGTTCACTGTGAGCCCTGTCATGGAGCCTTTTTGTGTGTGTCTGTGGTTAAAATTCGCGAGACTCGACAGTGAAACATTGCACTCTAAGAATATCTATATTTTTAAATAGACATGTATCTGAGTTGTCTAGCCTTAGTACTACTATCCTAGCAGACACCAGATTCAGATCTAAAGGCATAGGATTTCACGATGGAGTACATTAAGTAAAGAATAAAATACTTCAAGATGTGCTATAATACGAAGTAATCAATGACAGGGTGGTATGATGTTAATCACTTTTCAATTACAGCATGTCCTAAAGGGTTTTTATTTCTGTTATACCGCGGCAGTTTGCCAGCGCCAACAATTTGTAATTTATTAATAAGCAACGTCAATCCTTTATAGTTAGTTCCTGTTATCACCGACATCTTCCTGCCATTCGCTCGTCTTTAATAAGTTAATAATACAAAAAATGAACTGGTCATGAGGGACTAAAAGCACAATATCATCTGTCCTAAACAGTTACAGAACACTATAGAAACACTTAAATATTCAAAATGAGCACATTACTATAAACCTACAACTAATCAACATCTTCTGACCAATCAGATTTGAGAACAGCACCATGGTGTTTTGCTAAAGCATGCAGCCTTCATGGTGTTTCAGAGTAACCCAAACATTCTTCTTTATATTCAAAAGGTGACTTCAACCAAAACAACGAAAGAAGCGACGGCTAGTCCGGATGTCTCAAAACAACAGGTAAATACCTCGAGCTACCTCAACTGCACCATTCAAAAGAGGTTCCAGATCATTTCCAATCGCACTTTGGCTGATTTTAATGCAAAGCTTAATAAAATTCTTTTCAGATCGTAATTGTGACAGCTTCTCTGATTGTGCATCTGATTCTCATTTGCTCATTGGTGCACTCTGTGTGTGTAATGAGGTTTCACAGATTTTTTCTTTCCCTTCACTGCCAAAGTTATTGGCACTATTCATTTTCTTCAGTTGCTTAGTCAGATCTCTATTTCCTGCCGTTCAATTTGTGGAAGTTAATGCATCGTGATAGAACGCGGAACGAAGAAAACCATTTTGGTTCTTGATAGTCATTTATAGTAATCCCTAGCTGACTGGTTAATCCTTTATTGGGTGGAAAAGAAATGTGAAGTTTTATGACTTGTCAGGCTGGAACTACTGTATGTGTTTGTGTTTTTATCAACGGCGCCTGCTGTGTCAGGGCCTTCTACACTAGCAGCTGAATCCAAAGAAGAGCCTTCTACAAACAATGCCTCCACATGCCTCACAGCTTGACATCTAACCAAAGCTCTGGGACAAAAAGTCTAACAGAAATATTGTTGGAGTCTATGTACATTTGCAAACAAATAATCTTAAATAACAAAATATATATATATACTCTCTCGTGTATGTTTATGTGTATGTGCAGTCACAGAAAGAAACTCCACCAGCTCCAGCTGCAAATGTAAGAAGCTCCTTCCATAATACAATGTTAGACCTGGCAGTGAGTTGAAAATTGCACTCCAATTCTCTGACTGTCTGTCTCACAAGGTACAGGAAGCATCAAAGATCCCCCCTCCTCCACCACCAGCACCACCCAAGATGGAGAGTAAAGTAGAGCCAGCTGTAAAGAAAGAGGAGGCCCCACCAATAGACGTAGCAGCCGCCGCAGCCAAAGAACCAGAAACCCCCAGCAAGGCCAAAACTAAAGACAGCCCATTCGGCAAACTCTTCCGTACAAAGGTAGGCACCTACAGTATCTGCTTCTTCCATATCCAAAATATACTGAAAATCTGAACATTTTATTTGTCACACACACACACACACACACACACACACACACACAACCATACAGAGTATGACGTGTACTGAAATACTTTTTTACGACTGTCTGTGATATAAAATAGAATTTACTTAGACCGGAATTTACTTGTGTAGAGTTAGAAAAAGGAAAAAATATACTAAAGTATAAATCTATGACATTTTCTGCTACATTTCCATATTGCAATATTTTATTTTTATACAGAACAGCTAGTGGTAGGTTATTAGATGATTTGTTTTTTTGGACTATAGTGTAGCACACTATAACAGAATGATGTGAATTTGAGGCATTGCTAGGCAAGAAGGTGTCAAAAGTTCAGGTCTCAACAGCTGGTGGAGCCAGCGTGCCTGCCGAGACATCATCAGCGGTAAAGAGCAACCCACTTAACAGGACTTACCCACAGTGCAAAAAACGACATCTTAGCAAGTGGAAATACCGTGAATGTAGTCATATTTATCTAGTATTTCTAATTATAAGATTGCAATATACATATAAACTACATATAAGACTACTAAACCAATTTCAAGCCATTTTATGTCATTTCAAGCTTCTACTGGCAGAGAGTTTTGCTCATTTTAAGCCAACAGAACAGGAAAACTACAAGCTAGAAATGAATAATGATGTCTAGAAAAAGGTTTAATGATTGTATATTTGATGTATTGTTGGCACAGGTTTTACACCAGATGCCCTTCCTGTCGCAACCCATTTTATCCCATTTATTTTATCTGGGCTTGGGTCTGGCACTGAGTGCAACCCAGCAGCCGGGTTGGTTCCCTGCTCGGGAATTGAACCCACGCCGGGGTGGTGCGAGCACAGGATCCTTAGCTGCTGGACCACCAGGGGCCTTATGTCTGACTTACTGTGATCTTATAATAAGAAATACTAGATAAATCTGACTGTATTCAAGGTATTTCCACTTGCCACACTCTTAAAAATAAAGATTCCAATTAGAACCAAAATTTTTTCAAACCGATGCCATTGGAGAACCCTGTTAGGTTGCACAAAGAACCTTTCATTCTCAAGTTCTTTAGAGAACCATCTATTTACTGGTGCTTTGAAGAACCTATAAACGGTTCTTTGCAGCAGTGCCACAAGGAACCATGTTATCATGTAATCCTTTAGTTAGTGCTTTAAGGAACCAAAGTAAGGTTAGGAACCTTTTCCAGGAACCTTTTCCAGTCCCACAAGGAAGCTCATAGGATTCAACCGGTTAAGGGATAATCCCTTGAAGAACCAATACACACTGCTCTGAAGAACCTAAAGTATAATGAACCATAAAGAACTTCTTTAATCTCCAAAGAACCATTTAGCTCAACTCAAGAACCCTATACAATGGAAAATGGTTCCTGACAAGAAGAAGGTTCTTTGCAGTGTCTATGATGCTGTAAAGAACCATTAAAGAACCTATATTTTTTGAGAGTGTAAGAAGAAAGGCTTCTTACACTCTCAAAAAATATAGGTTCTTTAATGGTTCTTTACAGCATCATAGACACTGCAAAGAACCTTCTTCTTGTCAAGAACCATTTTTTTTGCAGTGCATTCAGTGTTTTTTCCATCGCTTATCCCATTGGGTTAATTAATCTCATCATTTCACCCACAAGTCTTTAGCAGCTGGTCCTGAGAATAAGATCGTACTACGTGTCTTATTATTATGATTATTTGCCGCTTGCTGGTGTTATACCTATAATCGAATTGGAGACATTTGTTATTGCAATCTCATTCCTATAGGCCTTAGTGATATTCAGTGAACAGAGTCTATACTGTGCCATAACAACGAGACGTAAAAAAACCCACCCATGATAATGAATAAACAGCTGAGCCTTCATTGCAGTGACATCATTCTGACAGCAGCCATTACCTCATACTGTATTATCACTGTCAGCCAACTAAACCATGAGCTTTGGGTTTTATTGAGTCCGTCTCATTTCACTTAATAATGACATCACATTTATTGATACGGAGGCATTGTATTCCAAACAGCTTAGTTAGTGTTCTTGTGAGACTGAAGAGAATGCTCTTGGGTATTGTAGATTCATGCCTAGTTAATCCAAATATCTGCTTGCCTACAGTCTGGGGTGATAGAGGAAGCAAAGCCAGTTGAGATACAGGTAAATAAGTTCAGCACTGTTTCAATATGATCAGCTGCTGACAGCTGATCATACTGATACCTTCTTGAAAGCTTCTCCGTGTCCTTTTTGGGCTATGTTCTGAATATGGGTCTTTGTTCTATAGGAAATTCAGATGGCATCTTTCATTCCAGTCATGTTCCTTTTTGTTCCAATTTCATTGCTTCAGTGCTTCCTCTTGCAATACTGCTGTTAACCTTTCCCCCATTGTTCCTCTTTTCTATCTCCTCTCATTCATTTCCTTCTTCATGAGTCGTGTTTCTTATCATATTCAAGCTTTCTGCTGCACCCTCTTTAAGGTAGACGCGTCCAAGACCAGTACCCTTGAGGCCGGCGCCAAACCCGAACCCGCTCCAGCACCCAAACCAGAAGAAAAGAAAGCAGAGAAGAAGCCCTCACCTTTCGCCAACTTGCTCAAACCAAAGGTAAATACACTTGGAGTTAGATGCAAAACTCTAGAGCTTATCAAACATGTGGTATGAGTGATTGCATGTAGTAAAAATGACTTGTATGAATTTGAGGTACTGCTAGGCCAAGTGAGCTCTAAGATCCATTCAGCTGCTTCGAGTGCCGCAGCCAGCATCTCCCTTGGTGCTGGAGGAGCGGTAAATTCCCAGTATCTTGTGGCAATTTTTGTTTGTTAACACTGACTGAACTAAAAAACAAAAAGTGGTCAGATTAACTCCTGATTTGATTTTGTGGCTCGTTATTATTGTCAGTTGCTTGATTTTTGACTCAAACGTTAGCATAATTATGTTGTATGTGGATTCTTGTATTATAACACAAAGCAGGTCACGTTTTACACTTTTTATGCCTTACCAATAACCCTGTTCCTGATGCAAAGCTATCTTGTCATAGCAATGGCTTTTCCTTGGGTGCGTCTCAATCAGCCCCCTAGTTCAGTAATCCAGACACTGATCAGGGAGTCGGCCATTTTAAGGGCTGTCTCGATCGCAAAATCCTTCCAGTGCGCTGGGACGTTCATTCCGTAAAAATCCCACGATGCACCGCAAAGACTAGGGGCCATCGATGCTCACTATGTTCCCTTACTGAAAATGACATCATGTTTTCTGAAGCTTCTCAGCTAAAAACAACAACAACAACAAAAAAAACGCAGATGAACTCTCAGACAACTTCGTCTACAATTGTAAGTAGCTTGTTGTCGTTGTTGTAGCTCTCAAATGATTACTTATGTTCGCGTAGGCATTTTTAACTTTATTTGATGTTCTCTGTACGGTTTGTTTGAGTCTAATAACTTTTAAGTGTTTAATGATTTTTAAAAAATCCACTAGCTGGGCTACGATCCTGCTTGAAGCAGCATAACAGAAATGTGTGTGATTAAGCGAACAAATTTATGCCAAATAATGTCAGAATAATATCAGTCCTGCATGTTGTTGATAAATGCCAGTGGTGACGTTTTACAACGTAGCCATGTCGCCTGAAATTGAGTCATCAGTGTCCCAATGTGTAGTGAGCCAGGGTCCTTACCAGTGTCCGAACTCATGTACACAATATACTGATTCATGACCTAGGGCAGGGGTTCCCAAACTTTTCCAGGGCAAGGCCCCCCAAATGGCATTAACATTTGACCGAGGCCCCCCTTTTGCAAGATGTCTTTAAAACACATAAAAAATACAGACTTCTGAATATATCCCCCCCCCCCCCCCTTTTTAATTAATAATTACATCTTACATCTTTACATTACATTACATTAGAATTTGATTGTGTGTGTGTGTGGTCTGAGAGTGAGAATTTATTTTTCACACCAAATTGTTGAGCCCCCCCGGGCGCCCTGTGGCGGGGGCTGCGGCCCCCACTTTGAAAACCACTGACCTAGGGAGCTAAGAAGCTGATCGAGACACACCCCTTGACCTTTTTATTTATTTATTTATTTATTTTAAAATCACATTAATTCCTTTTTGCTCTGTGCTCTTGTTCTCTCATCTTTTCAAAGCCTTTGCGTTGTAGATAACATAAGCCATGGAGTTTGTGAAATAAAATAATATGCCATTTAAAAGTTTAATTTATTTATTTAGTTTATTTATATTCCACAAGGCTGCAGAGTCCAAGAAGGAAGCCCCTACAGCCCCCACTGCACCTGCAGAGGCTACCCCAAGCACCAAGGCCAAAGAAGAGCCCAAACCAGCAGCTGTTGCTGCTGCTCCTGCTGCGGCCTCTCCAGACAACAAGTCGGTGGGGAGTACAGATAATTCTTCACCCAGCACCTCCCGCAAACTAGAGAAGAGGAACTCCATCCATCTGTTCTTTAAAAGCTTGGTAAACTGAAAATAACCCTAACAAGTAGTCGGATATGTTAAAGGTGGAAGTCAGGCATTGCGTAACCGTTTCCAAATGACAGATCAATTACAGCGACACGGACATAGAAATGATAGCACATTATATTAAGGACAGTATAAGAGTAAAAATTATTTTTTTTAAAGTGAATGAATTGTGCACATATCAAGAATGAAAAGATCTGCTTGTTTTTGCAGACGCTTTACATAAATAAAGGCTTCTCCAGCATTCTTAAGAGCTTTTCAACTTTACTTAGAACCTTATCTGATAGGAAACACTCTATTGAACGGTTTTATGTAGAACCTTTAAGACTTACTCCAGAATGGACGGACTAGTCATTTATATTGCGATATTTTATATTTATATCACAGTATTGTACATTCCTTTAAAGAAATTTCATAAGGTATTGCAATAACAGTATAGTCTTTACTGACTTTTATATTACTTAACTGCCTTATAATAACATGGCCTTACTTAAGTAAGGAATAAAACATAACGGGGTTTGTTATTAGAGGAAAATAATCAATGACAGAGTGATGTGACGTGCCAAAGTTGATTTGGCAAAGTTGTTAAAAAAAAAAAAAAAAAGTGATATACCACAACAATTTGCAGACATTTACAACGTTTATTCATAAAAGAATGATATTTTTTTTATTTCATTTCTAGTTTGTTCCTGTCGTTAACAGTTTCTCTTTTATTGAAGTTAATGTCAAGTCAGATATATAGTTACTGTAGAAAACAATAACATCAGAATGAGAGCGTTATATTTTGACCAATCAGAATTGAGCATTCAACAATGCTGAGGTGTAATTTAATATTACGTACTCTGTGTTGAGCATTATTGACTGGGTTTATATCTGGTTAAGATAAAAAAAAAAAAAAATTAATAAAAAAACAACCTTTACCCAGCATTCTGAAATGTTCTAAAAAAAAAAAAAAAAAAAAAAAAAAAAATGAGTCACTTCTTTCGAGACACTTCTTTCAGACTTGTTTCATGTTGTGTCTGACCAACAGTGACAAGCTCTAACCACTAGGTGAGCTCAGATGGCAAAAATAGACTTGTAAGCTCATACATTATTGTTAGTACTCTTCCAAAAAAGGTCTTAATAATACACGGATTCCTCTACACATTGTTCTAAGTTGTTTACGGTTAATAATAATAATAATAATAATAATAATAATAATAATAATAATACTTGTAAATGGTAGTGGTATCTCAAGAGAGCAGCAGAACAGCAGTCGTATTTTAGTACATTGCCAAAAGGTCCACATGTTGAGTCTATCTTTATGTTTTCTCATCTTTATATTAAGTCAATTGAGAAGTACACAGTAGCCAAGATAGTACACTACGGGAACTAAATATATTAGTCGTAGTGCTAGCAGTGAGCTTCAGTGAGGACATGTTTGAGCTCGATGCATAAAGGAAGCTTATTTAAATAAGAATCCAGTTGTCAGACAGGTTGCGATCAGTTGTGCTCAAGGCTGTGAAACTTACCGAACGCAAATAATGAAACTAAGTCTCCATCTGTTTGTGCCTTTTGATTGTTTCTCAGGGTCAAAAACGCCACTCTGATGCCGGAGTGCAAACGGAGCCAGTGGCACAGGAGAAGGCCAAATAAAAACCTTGCTTTGGTTTCATCGTCTGCACAGAAAACACGCATCGCTTGTACATATGTATCCTTATCTGAATGTCCTGACCAGAGACCAGGGATTAATTCCTATTTAATCTCCACTACTTGAGGTGAACTGAGAACTAAAGTATCTTAAAACTGGCCATTCCAATTATTCATTCCCATTCCCAACACTTCTTGGGCTGTCCTTTAATACTATCAAAGTCACCTAGAAATGGTTGGTTCTTTAACGGTTTGCAAGAGGTATGTTGAAACGCAATCGAACGGCTTAAAGCTTTGCATGTTTTGCAAGATTTTTTTTTTATATAGAACGTGTGATGGAAGAGAGCTGAAAAAGGGGGATTACACAACATTACAATGGCATGCTGTTCCTCTTAAACAGGAACATTAATGTAAACGTCAGGCCTGTCTATACCGTCACTCTGTAACTCCTCAATATGGTCTTGATCGTATATCATGCAGGATGTATTACAACCACTGTCTTGTTTCCAGCTTCTGCTTTTTTTTTTTTTTAAATGGAACATCTGATATTTTTTTTTTTTTTTGCACACTTGTGCACAATAATCATTCATACGGCTGTAAAAACAATCTGCCAAGGCTTACTCTTTCCATTACAGCGCTTCATCAAGACCTCTGACATCACCCGTTTGTTGTTTAATGGTGACAATACTTAAAAATGATCTCCTAAATCATTCAGACCCATTGGCCATCGCTAGTATTTCATGCTAACACGTATTTTTAACATATCGTCATGTCAGACTATTACATACAGGCTTCATTATTGAATAGGTTAGTTATCAGCTTTTCAAAATGGGCACTCCTTTTTTTTTTTTTTTTTTTTTTTTTTTGGTACTACTGAAAACATATGCTATCTGTAACCAAGCCTTTACTAACTATATGGAATATATTGCAGTTAGCACACTGTTCACATGGGGTGGAATCCATCTGGTTTCTCTTACTCGCTTACTGAATTCTCACTAGCTTTTGGTGGATCCAGTTTAATTGCTTTCTGTGAAATGGTATTGAGTATGAGAATTTCCTTCTGCTCTTACTGCACATGTCCCAATTTCACATGTTCTGAGTTTTATTTCTGAATTTGAGAGACACAGACTTGCATTACAATTTTTATTTTTTTTTTTTTTGGCTTGTAATCAACTAATGTTAAAAATGAAATCTGTCTCTGTAATTGTAATTATGCAGTCTTTGTTAATAAAATGTAAGGGTACAACACAACATGGTGAAGAGTTCTCTTTCATTCAGGCCTGGATTTTATTCCGATCCATACAGACAAATATGTCAAATCGATACATTTTTCCAGGCATTCTGATCGCATGAAAAAAAAAAAGAAGTACTTTGATTAGGGCTAAAGAGCTATATTGTCAGTGTTATCAGCTGCAGTGTAATAAAGGGAGGGAGGCCATTGCAGGGGGGTGGCACTAGGCCTGGAGGCCCCTGTGTCAGTGTTAATGTGTGTCACAGGCAGAACTGCCTCAAAGCCTTCTGTTTGATAGAGAGAGAGAGAGAGAAGGAGGGAGAGAGGAAGGGAGAGGCTGCAGGCATCAGATTTCAAGACCCTAGGGGTCCCAAGCCACTTTATGAATAATGGAACCTGTTATATTACCGAATTAGTAGGAATTCCAACAAGAGTGGATGACTGGAGCACAATCTTATGAAATTGTACAGACTCAATAATGAATGAAGGTCTGGTATGAATCACATGAATTGCTGGATAATACGAACTATAGGAATTGCTCCATTTTCCTGGCAAGAATGTAACAACCAATTATTTGTGAATACATATATGTATATAGTACGTCAGGCTACAGCAAATATGTGAGAACAAAAGATGTCTGTTTGCAATCCCCTGTTTGTCTTAGTTAGCTCAAATTTAAGCATAAGATGAAAAGTGATATTATGAACTCTACTGCAAATACTTATTTTTCATACCCTTCGTTCTGAAAGTCTTCGCCTCTAAAACCACATCCTGTTGAGTTGACTTCATTCAACCACAGTTATTCACATAGATATTTATTTTCTGTGTACATTTTATGTAAGCAGTTTAGTATAGTTTGTCGATGAGAATTTCTTTCTCCTTTTTTTTTTTTTTTTTTCGGAACCAGTGAGATTTTCCACAACGCAAAACAACACATCCATCAGGAAATCAGCATATGTTGCTAAGTCGAGTGCTCATCCTAAAACGGTATACACAATGGCTGGGATAGTGAGATGGCCTGGCTTTTGAGCTCAACGACATTTACTCCCACTTGTCATGTCACAGTGCATCCAGCAGCAACGTTTCCATTTCAAAAGACGCCTGTTTGGGCTTGAGCTGCAACTTCAGTGATAGATTTGCAGAACAAAGGACTTGCTTGGCCCCTAACCTGTCGCATTTGTTCTCAGGGTTCATTCTGACTATGCTTATTACTAATTTCTCTGACCTTTTTTTTTTATAAAAAAAAAAAAAAACACTATTGTGTGTATTTATATATATATATATATATATATATATATATATATATATATATATATATATATATATATATATATATATGAGATATGGAACTATATGGAAATTAAACTTGATGGGAAAGGGGGAAAAACTTATTATATTAAGTTAAGTATATTAAACAAACAACTAATATAAGTCATTAATTTGTCAGGAGTTGAGCGCAGTGTATATTAGTTATCAATACATGCAATTTAACAGAACAGAATAAGTGTATGTTTTGAGACCCAAATTTCTATGTTGAGTCATTTGAGTTCTTAAGAACTGTTTATGCTTTAAGCAACCATGTGATTTAGTCATACTGATCATTTAATTTCTCCCTCTTTGTGTATTAAAGTTCTCAATTGTAGAAAAATTGTTTTATTTATTTATCTGCCTGCTTTATTTATCCCTCTGCTTGTTATGGAGCCAATACATACATAAATATAATAATAATAATAATAATAATATTTGCATATTATCCGGCAGACGTTCCATTCCAAGCAGGCTATGGTGAGAGTCGTAGGGAGAACAATGAAGTCAGCTGCTCCTGACACATTAAGACAAAACCAGACTTCACCACACACACACACACACACACGAACACTCACACACATCTCTCAGGCAGCCACGAGCTAGTTGCTGAATATACATTCACACTCACACTACATGCAAAGGCTTCAGTAGCACAGAGGGAAGTGTTAAAGAGTTACATCTGAAGTGTTAAGGGTTAAATTTGAAGTTTTACCAATACATTATTTAATATAAACTCATTAGAATAGAATAGCATAGAATAGAATAGCATAGAATAGAATAGAATAGAATAGAATAGAATAGAATAGAATAGAATAGAATGGTCAGTGTTAAACTTTTATTTAGCAAGTTAAAATATGTTTTTATATGACATATTTACACACAAAGTGTGTTTAGTCAATCAAAAATACTTTTCAGTAAAGACTAACTTCAAACTACATAGACATACTTCATACATATATACAGAATAGAATACAATAGAGTAAGTCATTCATCCATGTCTTCTATCTATTTCTGCATACAGTAGATCACTAAGTTTGTATTCTATCTAAAGCATTAACAAACATATTCTCCTATCATTCTTTTCATTCTTTTTTTTTTTTTTTTTAATCTAATCAATCAGAAGACATAAGAACAGTCTGTTCCATTTCATGCTTTTGTTATCTACTGATTTGAGCAGCTATTCAGGCTGATTTAATCCCTGAGGGAATCCACCCCCTCCCCTGTGGCCCAACTGTGTCAACTTCACACTCGCTGAAAAGGACAATTCTGCTGTGCTGTCATGTTACAGTCGCATTAAAAAAGTACCAAAAAAAAAAAATGTCAAAAGCACTCCTTGGACATTTTCTCTTAGCATTTCGGCTTTGATTGGACAATTTTGCTTTGTGAATACATATATATCAGGTGACGTGACTAACAGAAAATTCCAGAAAATCACCAGACTGAACAAACATACCATTCTTGCTCACTTGTTTATCCTGAGATCTTCAATAAATACTAGATAACTCTAAATGGTTGCTGTACTTCTAGGTAATTTAAAAAATAGCACGCTTTAATGTACATGATAAACCTTTTGGCTGATTACCTACACTTATATAAGTGTGATATAGGACACCTTTGACTTCTTACTGTTACATGTTTTGTTTAGTTTTTTTTTTTTTTTTTTTTTTACATCTACACATATCTTTTTCAGGCAGCTTCATCTCCCCCAGAGATAATAACCCCATTCCAGATTACTAGCTGCTCACAGAGCTTTTGTGGTGCCACAACAATAGCAAATGAGCAGGAGGCCTCGGCATGTCACATGTGGTGCCTTTGATTACCATTCTAGACTTGTTTGTATGACAGAAACTCAGGAAGAAGCAAGAATTCTCCAAAGGTAAAAGGGATCCACACATCATTTAAAACGTGTCCCATGTCCACATAATGCAGAACAATCCCTGCAGCTAAATAGTGAGTAATAATAGGAAGTAATAGGTTTTGTTCTCTTGAAAAGTTTCCAGTTGTGCCATGAAAACCGAAAACAGACATTTCATATCTTCTTTTAATCCTAAATGTATTTTTGCCTCATACCTACTTGCTTACTTTACCATGCCTGTTTGTAAAGTACTTGCCAAACACATGTATATTAATAATAGTATATAAAAAATATTATTCTTATTTTTTAAAAGCAGATGATGTCAAACTCACGTTATACAATAATCTATAACTATGTCTATGTCTATATTACATTACAGATAAACCACTGACATGCTGGAACACCATTACAACACCTGTATAATGCAATGACAGACATGAAAGAAAATTAGTTCAGGCTTTTGGACCTATAGCTGAAGTTTAGGAAGAGGAAGTCACAAATTTCATATACAACACTGAACAAACTGTGACACAAATTGTCTTTCATGAGCTTAAGCAAGTCATGAGATGTGATGAACTTATGTTTGAGAGCCTTAAGTTTGTCTTCTCCTAACTAACCGCAGCACAAGGAAGTGGAGTAATTCATATCATCGAGGTGTTTGGGCAAATGCCGACTAACATGGTCTGATGTGGATTTGTTCGACGTATCTCCTCTCCAGCAGCTGCAGCCATTGCCTAAGAGCTCCCTCTTTCTTCTGAGAAAAGACAGTAGCAAGCCACGAGCTTGTAAAAATGAATAGCAACAACACAGCATTTATTCAGTCTGCACGTTCTTCAATGGAATTACTGTAGCAAGCAATGAATGGCAGGTTTTGATATGGTAACAGACATTTCTGGTTTTCACCAAAGAGATACTATATAACTCAGCATAAAGGGGTATTTGTAGTGTCAGTAAGGAGTTAATACTAAGTAAAGCCTTTTTGTGTACATACTTCCTCTTCCTTTTAAGTTAGTAATGTTCACTATAGTGCACAAATTGTAATCTGCTATCTCGTTATATTAAGACTGTACCTGTTTCTCCTCGGTATTTATTTATTTTCTTGGAACTTTAAAAGCACAGCTGAATTGCTAAACATTCAACGAGTTTCAGATGATATTTTACAAGTGCATTATCTCATTACATCATTTGTAGTTCTGGACCATCTATTATTATTTTTTCCTGCTGCTTTCCTCATATAAAGGAAGCACCAGTGTAAAAATGAGAAACCGTTCTATCACTAAAGATATAAAGGATAAAGATGAAAAACGTCCATTATTATTTTTTTTTTCATACTGCTTCCCTCATATAAAGGAAGCACCAATGTAGAAAATGAGAAAACTTTATATTGCTAAAGATATAAAGGATAAAGATAAACAACATCGTCTTCAAATGCTTTACATATATAATCGATACAAATAATAAAAGCTGTATTGTTTAGAGTACACAATCCACCTACTGGCATGTTTTCTTTGGGAAGTGGGAGGAAATGAGAAAACCTGGAAGACCAGAGGAGAACATTAGAACATAGAAACATATAGAACATATTCACAATAGAACATAGAAACATGGAAGAACAGAGAAGACGGTGGAGTTTCTGGATCATGTTCACATATGGCTTCTTCTTTGCATGATAAAGCTTTATCCAGTATTTGTGGATGGCACGTTCTGAGTTCTGGAGGAGTTTCTGAGCCCATGCAGTGATTTCCATTACAGAATCAGGCCTGTCTTTAATGCAGTGCCGCCTGAGGATCCGAAGATCACGGGCATTCATTTTCACCCTCGTCTCTTGTGCACAGAGATTTCTCCCGATTCTCAGAATCTTTTGATGATATTATGTCCTGTAGATGATGGGATATTCAACGTCATTGCAGTTTTACGTTGAGGAACATTATTCTGAAAATGTTCCACAAATTGTACACGTAGTTTTTCACAGATTAGTGAACCTCTGTCCATCTTTACTTCTGAAAGACTCCGCCTGTCTAAGATACTCTTTTTAAACCCAGTCATGTAACTGACCTGCTGCCAATTAACCTCCAGCTGTTTCTTTGTAGTAACACTTACTTTCCCAGCCTTTTATTGCCCTTGTCCCCAATTTTTTTTTAGATGTGTTGGGGCCATCGAATTCAAAATTACCTTATTTTTTTTAGTTAAAATGGTAAATTTCCTCAGTTTAAACATTTGATATGTTTTCTATGTTCTCTATTGTGAATAACATACGGGATTATGAGATTTGCAGATCATTGCATTCTGTTTTTATTTACATTTTACACAGTGTCCCAACTTTTTTGGAATTGGGGTTGTATACACACACACACACACACACACACACACACACACACACACACACACACACACACACACACATCCGTAACACTTCCAGTCATTTAGAATTTGTTAATAAGTTTGGCAGTGGTGTTGTGTGTATTTTGTGGTTCCTTGCCAGTTAAAGTCCATCACAACCTTGAAAGAGCTTCCCGATCCAGCCATGAGAATGATTTCAATACATTCTTCTTTTGTCAAATGTATTCTTAAATATATTATACATATTATGTATTTATTTATTTATTTATTTTTTTAAAAAAGGAAACATTTGGAAAACTGTGGAAGACATTTTCTTAAAAAGTGCTAATTTCCCCTATTTATGGAGACTTTTGGGACACCTTGTAGACAAGTATGACTCGAACTTAAAAATAAAAAGCTAGCAGAAACTTCAAGACAAGACATTACGTAGTTTGTAGTTCCTCCACCTTGTTATTATTTTTTAATGTGTTTTTTTTTCTCATGTAAACAAGGTGACATGCTGCAGTAAATGAAAGAGTTATTTCAAGATTAAGAACGCAAATAGTTGTGTTCCTGACATAAAAAATTTAAAAAAGTAAATAAGTAGCTAGAAATTTAAAAAATAAATAAATAAATAAAAAGCTAGCAAAAAAAATTAGCTAATTAGTGGAGCTTAAGGGAAGAAGAAAAACATATAAATCCCATTTTAATGGCTGTGAGCTATCCTTAAAGAACAATACTCAAATGAAGAAGGTCCTTAGGGAGATTCCTAAACGCTTCATCTTGTGCTCCATGGGGGTGGAAGAATGGGGGAGGGAGGGAGGAAGGTAGGGTGTGCACTTTCATTCATTCACATGCATATAATATTAAGGAGGCAATGCAAGGTGATATGGGCCACAGATTGCCATGCCCCCCACCCCACCCCAACAAATTCAACATCACACCACTGTGTTACATGTTAAAGGACAGCTATGTTTATAGGTCAAGTTGTACCTCTGTAGTGTAAACTGCAAACCACAGTATACTAAAGCACCCAGAGAGGGGGTTGGGGGTTATGACCAAAATCAATATTGCCTGTGCTTTTTTTTTATAATGTTATTGTCAGTGGTACAATGGTGGCCAAAAAGCTTCAGATCATTTTCCTTAGGATCTATACCAGAGTCTCTGGCTATGCATTTAAACATTACAAATGCTCTGTATGTCTGTACATCCTTCATTATGCAGTGTACGCAGAGACGACCTAACCTTCTTAACCCACACACAAAGACACATTCTGTGTGGAAAATCTAACCTGCAGTCTATATCCCATATAACCCAGTTTGATCAAGTAAAAAATAGAGAGCACAGTTGTTTGCATAGGTATTAGTGTTACTTGAATAGTCCTTACTAATTCTGCACATATATTTCTTGCACTAAATGGCAAAGTCATTATGAAACCTGAAACTGGCTGTACTAGTTTAACATTTGAATAATGCCATTAATCATTTCAAGAATGTTCTAAAAAACAAATCACAAAGAAGCCTATAGCACAGACTTGCATACGTTGACTTAGGGCTGTTATTACCTCAGTGTGTTTCCCCCCTCCCCCAGCCCCACATGGTGTGTGTGTGTGTGTGTGTGTGTGTGTGTGTGTGTGTGTGTGTGTGTGTGTGTGTGTGTGTGTGTGTGTGTGTGTGTGTGTGTGTGTGTGTGTGTGTGTGTGTGTGTGTGTGTGTGTGTAGCACTGGTGACTAGTGCAGGAGACGTGTTAGTCCCTGCTCTTGCAAACAACTGTTTCCTGCTGTTTTGTGACTTTTTTCATTTCAAAGAGATTTCGTCGCCGGGTTTATCATACATGCCATAAAAGGATTAAGATTGGAGCTGTATAAAATATTCCACCAATGGTGTCAGTGTATAGGATCTGTAGCATAATGCACCTCTGAAATCCTAACAGGATATGCTGTGTGGTTAAATTCACCTAATCACACAACACTCGAGCAACACGTGGAACCTTCTGCTGTTGTTGTTGTTGCACACAGCATTCTGAAATATACAAGTACATTTATATATACATATACTGTTAAGATAATGTTAATCCTGCATATAAATACTTGAAGACAACGTGAAAATCTGACAACAGCAGCTTCCTCATATTCTTTACACAGACCTTTTTTTTTTTTTTAAATATACATATACATACACACACACACACACATATATATATATATATATATATATATATATATATATATATATATATATATATATATATATATATATATATATATATATATTTACAACTGCCACATGAGTACAATAACACATCACAAAACGTCGATCGCGTTAACATGGTACGGCATCTCTTCTAAACACGTTTTGGATGAAGAATACTTTGTCGAACACGTGACGTTAGGTGCCCTCTATGTGAGCGCGCCGCCGATACTGTGACGTCCATTGGAGCGACTCGGGAGCGCGCCTTCGAATGCAACAGCTGCATAGTGAGCGAGATTTGCAAACATTGAAAGCGACCTTCTTTTTTTTTTTTTTTTTTTTTTTTTTTTTTTTTGTTGGGGCCAGCGAACAATTGGCTAACGCAGCTACTGACAATACAAGTTATTACCCGGATAAATTATCTGTCTACAAGTCCGACAGAAGTGTCGTTATATATATATATATACACATATGTATATACATATACATATATATTAGAATAACTTTAATATAATAGCTTGAGAATACCTGACGAGTGGACATATTGGTAGGTATTGGTGAGTTCCCTATTTGTTGTCTTTTTTTTTTTTTTTTTTTCTCCTTCGGTTGCTATTAAGTTGGACTTCTGGCTAACGTTAACGTTAAAAAAAAAAATAAAAAAATAAACATCATAGTCACGTTAGAGTGTTTCAACTAACTCGCTTTAGCAAGTTCGGTCATGTCGTCGATAATGTTGGAGAAGGTAGGAAGTGGTAAGCGATAGGAAACTTATCTTATTTAGAAAGTTAAGGCAGGAACCAACCACACACACACACACACATAGTAGACAGTTGATGCTGCTCTAAAGCCACAAGGAAAAGGTGAATTGAAACGAACCTGTGACTGATATTCTCTTGCTAGTTTTCTTCTGCTAGTTTCCACCTGAACCATTTGCTTTCTTGCTCAGCAAATGTCGACTAATTTAAACAATCCGAATACTACTCTACTGAGCTCTAACCCTAATCTAAGGATTCCATAAAGGATGAGTTTTATGCGACACAAATCATCTAACCAGGCAAAGTAAGGCTGTTTATTCTTGAAAAGTTAGCCAGAACAAGCAGATTATAAACTAAATAAGTGGATTTATAATGTAGTGTAATAGCTCATCATTCGATCTGACGTCATTGTGATCGATTTATATCTTTGTTGTTGTTGTTTGATTTTGTTTTTAAATAGCAGGGAAGTGGTTCGTTCTTCGGCTAGATTGGATTCGCGGGAGTATATTAGATATTAAAAATATGTCCTGGGATTGATCATAAACATGTGGCTCGTGAAAGCCAGCCCTTTTATCCGTATGGACGAACATGTTATTCTGCATTTAAAGCAGTTTGGAGAGTAGTCGCTGATCAGGTTTAAGATGGTCACGTGTCAGGAAATTATGGCCCCAAATGCTTCCACGGTTTGAGTCGCGAGCCTTTAACATGATGTGAGTTTGGGTGGCTGTTACAAGACGTGATCTGCTTTCCTTTCCTTCTCTCTCTCTCACACACACACATTTCTATTCTTTTATTTCGCGTGTTTTTCTCTTCACCAGCTGCCAAAACGTCCATTCGGTCAGTCGCTACATATTTATAGCTGATTTTATATTTAGCTGTGTGTGTGTGTGTGTGTGTGTGTGTGTGAGTGCATCTTGAGGATGAAGACATCAGTCGAAGGTTTTGTAATAGTTGATATTTGTTGAGTGTTGATTTTGCGTCAGTTTTACGACACCGTACGGTTTAATGTCGGAAAAAGTAATGACCAGTGCGAAAAGTTAGCTTAAACAAAACAAACAAACAAACAAAAAAAAAAAACACACAAAACTTTCGGTTGTTTCGTTCAAACTATGAATGCGTATTTCATCTTTTGGAATTTTTGTCGTCCCCCCCAGTACTGGGTACACTGATAGTTTTACATGTGTAGTTTATCATTTCTATGCACACAATCGTCCCTCATTCACACAAAGCCACGATAGAGAAACAGTGCTACTATTTAGCCCAGCTATAACGAGTACAACTGATAAACCTGACTCTTTGTTCTTTTCACCATTTCTCAAAGCCTGTGTATAAGTATTAATAAGAAACACAGGTGCTTTTGTTACTCCCACGATGGATTTTTGTTAACCCCTTTCTTTTTTTTTCTGTCTGTCTTTCTTTCTTTCTTTTTTGTTGTTGCTGTGGCCACATGGTAAAGCCCTGACAAAAGAATGAGCAAGACAAGCAACAGCTGGTCCTTTACTAATTTATTTATTTATTACTATGTTAAACTAGTGTGCATCTGAAGTGTGTGTGTGTGTGTGTTAGCAGTGATTCTAACAATTATTCCACCACAGCCTTATAAAACACATGGACTTTTGACAGACACCTTTCTGTAGTTGAAGTTCAACAAGTGATTCATGCACTTTGTCGCCTTTTCTCTTCTGGTGGTTTCAGTTTGCTATAGCAGGATGAAATGAATGAATGAATGAAGGGAGGAAGGAAGGAAGGAAGAGTACTAGTATAGAGTTGATATTTAATATGTACTATCCAGGCTATAGCTAGGAATGCTATGACAAATGTATTTGTGAAGCACGTTTATTTTAGCAAGAGCACCACAACAATGGGCTTGTAGTGAAGGAGAGAGAGAGAGAGAGAGAGAGAACCTTGAATAAATTCAACAGATAACTCAACACTGAAGCTTTCTTCTTTGGATTTTTTGTAACGGCCATTTACAAGAGCCGAAGTTAAAAAGAGAATTGTTCTGTACTTTCTTTGAGAAAACGAACTCTTAAAGGAAAAGTCCGCTCGAAATGTGAAATACAGTTGAGGCGATACATTTACATACGCCTCACAGAATCTGCAAAATGTTCATAGAGATCATAAAAATTGCGTTTTGTTTATTTAGTCCTGCCCTGAATGAGCTATTTCACATAGCGGACATTTACATATAGTCCACAAGATACAATGATTAACTGAATGTATACAACAGTTTACACACCCTTGATTATTAATACTGTGTGTCGTTACCTGGATGATCAACGACTGTGTTTATGTTTTTGTGAGAGTTCTTCATGAGTCCCTTGTCTGTCCTGAGCAGTTAAACTGTTCTTCAGGAAAATCCTCCAGGTCCTACACATTCTTTGCTTTTCCAGCATCATCTGCATGTTCCAACCAAAAAGAGGGATCATAAAAATTGCATATTGCTTTTGTATTTTCCAGAAGCGACTATATGATGTCGAGATCCGTCTTTTCACACTGAGGACGACCGAGGGACTCGTACACGACTATTACATAAGGTGCAAACGTTCACTGATGCTCAAGAAGGTAACATGATACATTAAGAGCCAGGGGGGTGTAAACTTTTGAACATGGCGATCGGTGTAAATTATTATTTTGTTTTCTGGGAAGCATGCAAATATCTTATGTAGCTTCTGAAGGGCAGTACTAAATGTAATGTATAAAAAATGGACTGTTTTGTAATAGTCGTGTACGAGTCCCTCGGTCGTCCTCAGTGTAAAAAGATGGATCTCAACATCATATAGCCGCTGCTGGAAAATACAAAAAATCAAAATGCAATTTTTATGATCCCTCTTTTTTTTTCCTGCAAGGTTTATGTAAACTTGTGACCTGCTACTGTATTTATGATGGGTGTAGCGATTCTGTTGCTAAGTTGTTATTTCCGTATGGTTGTCTGCTGTATTGATATCACAGAAGGACATTGTAACCGGCACAGCGCGAATTAGCTTTTTTTTTTTTTAGTCCGTCACCATTTTCTAGCTACGCCACAGTAATGAGAAATCCAGTGCGCAAGCTGCGGAGGTGCCCGCGGTCGTGTTGGAAACGAAATCCCGGAATTAGTTAGAGATCTACGAGATGACCAGTACGATGGCATTGACGCCGTTATTACCATGCAAGTCTGAAGCTTTTGGAAAAAAAGCTTATCCGTTCTGCGTGTACAGATGAGAGAGCAGGATAGACTAAAGGATTCAAGCGCTGTTGCATCGCTGTGTTTCTGTGGAGATGAAGCGATGGCTTAATCCTTCTGCTCCACTGTTTGAGAGTAGTCGAGTGGCATTGTGGGTACTGTAATTAAATCATTAGAGTGATCATGGACCAATTGAAAACATGAAAGAAAAGTCGACACGCAAAAATGACAGATTTTCAGACACAAATATTGTTTGGGATAGAGAATTGTATATTGTATCTCTGCAATGCAGAGATTGACAGCCTGGAGTAAGTATAGAAACCGTTTCAGTGTGATGAACTATTACAGAACTAGATATTTACGTAGTAAATACAGACAAGCCAAGTGAAAATTCTCGGCGCTGAATATAAAATATCAGCGCTCTTGCAAGGACCACCGTTTGTGGAGCAGAACCAACCGTTGTATAAGGGTAGATGTTCAGGGTGAACTGTTGTTTAAGGTAGATTTGTGATGCAGTATGTGTCACTGTCATCCTTTTCAGAGAGAAAACAGTCTTGTCTTGTTCTGATTTTAGGTCACGTTATTTGCAGCTGTGATAGTAGATGCCTGAAATGCCGTGCACGTGTCACGTTGATTTTGTTGTAGGTGAACAAGGAACACAATTCGAATTAGGTGAAACATCTGCAAGTTTGTATTGGTTCCAAGTTGGTTGGTATGAGATTATGCAGGCTGCTCCATGTGGACGAGCTTGTAATGAGTAAAGTTGCACTGGGATTCCTGATTCAAACCAATATTAGTAACCATACCATGCAAAAAAACAACAACCTTTTCATATGGAATATTTAAAACATTTTGTGAAGTGATTTGATTTTTTGATATGGAGTACATATTGTTTGTGAATATTTTTGTCGATAATTCTAGGTTAAACTTGAGGTGTCATGTTGTTCAGGAAAGGCCACGCCTGACTTTCTCTTTACTCTTGCTATCATTTCAGGTTCTGCCTGCCAGGACATAATTCCTTTGTGTGAATCACAAGATATCTGAAGAGATTTCGTGTGTAAACGCCTTCTGGTGACAAGCCCTAACCTTTTTGTGTGGTTCGTCATGAAACTCTCTGAGGATCCCTTTTTTTTTTTTTGAGCTTTGAGTGAAATCTGACTATTTCTGTTCTTTGGAAAAGGAGTTCCTGTTTGTGTCTTCCAAGAATTGTATTACATGAGAGTGCCTCACAGAACCTGTAGTCCCAATACGTATTTCCTTAAGGTGTTGAGTAAGGGTTGTCATTGCCATGCCCACACACCCACATGTGGAGAGTCCTGATGGGCTAGGCCATGACGTCCTCAACCACAGCAGTGCCACTATGCCTAGCTCTGGCTCCAGCTCCAGTATAACAGCCCACGTGAGCCTGGCAGAGAAGGTTGAAACGCAGTTGGTAGTGCCAGTGCTAGGCGGCTCACCCCTGGCCTGCGTGTTCTGCGAGGAGACGTTTGAGCACGAGGATGAGCTCGGGCCGCACCTCCTCTCTCGGCACCCTACCACCTTCCACGCTCCCGCCGTGCTGCGTGTTGAGACCGAGTTCTCAACGCCCGGCGAGAGGATTTGCCCCGAAACATGCCAAAACGAGCCGAACGAGGAGCTGAGCTGTGACGTGTGTGGCCAAGCCACTGAAAATATTGCTGTACTCGAGGCGCACATGCGGAAGCATAAGGACTCCTTCATTTACTCCTGCAGCCTGTGTGGCAGGCGCTTCAAGGAGCCATGGTTCCTCAAGAATCACATGAGGACCCACGGCAAATCCAAATCCAGCAAGGGCCAGGATGCCGAGGTGCCCGTTACTGTGAACGGCGTCGTCCAAGATCGACCAGCATCGCCTGTGATGACAACTTACAAAATGTGCATGGTCTGTGGGTTTTTCTTCCTCAACAAGGAGGTGCTAGCAGAGCACAGCAAAGTGCACAATCGGGAGCCAGAACCTGAGGAGAACGTGTGTAGTAAAAGCCAGCTGAATCCGGAGGCGCCTGTCTCTCAAGAATGCTTTCTTCAGTGCATAAATTTAAAGAGAACATCTGAGAACGCTGAGCAAAAATGCCAACCCGGGCGGTGGATCCCGCAGCTGGACCCGTTCAACACCTACCAGGCCTGGCAGTTGGCTACCAAAGGCAAGATTGCCGCAGGGCCGAACCTTAGCAAAGAGCTCAATGCCGACTCCAATTCTGACAACGAGGAGTCTGGTTCGGACAAAGAGGAGCTCGGCTCTATCTGGGACTCTAGCGGTGGCGATAAACTGGTGAGACGGGGCCTGAGGGGTGAGCTGAAGGCCAAACTCGGCGTTGGTGATTTGGCAGAGCAGAAGAGTCTGAGTCTGCGCAAAGACAAGCCCACAGACTGCGAGGAGTGTGGCAAAACGTTCAGAACCTACCATCAGCTGGTCCTGCACTCCCGAGTTCACAAAAGAGAGAGAGGAGGAGCCGAGAGCCCCACCACACCCGTAGATGGGAGGACTCCGAGCGTCAGCTCTGCCGGGAGTCCATCACTCGATCGAGCGGAAGATGGTTCTGAGGACGGCTATGAAGAAGGTGTGCCTGTGGAAGCTTTCCAGTCAGGTAATTTCTCTGAAATGATCTTTCCAGCCAGACATTATAGATGTTTTTCCAGACACATTTATACATTAATGGCTGCAAAATCTTATCTGGTTAAATGTATTTAATACCAAAAAAAAAAAAAAATACAATTGGTAACAGCACGAGAATTGGCATCACTGTTCTGCAGCTCGCACCATCCCGATTTTCCACATGACCTTTTAGTTTATGAATGCAGCCCAGTCGCATTAGCTTGGGTGTGGCTTTGTTTCCTTTTTTTTTTGTGTGTGTGTGATTCAGTGTATGCGAGTCAAACATGGATGAAGAATTGATATAATAAGTAGGCCCAGTATAACTTGTTCTGATTAAAATAACGTTCTGTAAGGAGTGACTTCTGATTAAAAGGACTTATGTGAGGATACTATAGATGACTAGTTGTTGTTGTTATAATCCTTGGCTTCTGGATACTTGAAATAGTTGCCTTGTTCTCTCAGCTGTATTGAGGAATTATACAGTAAATACACATGTAGTAAACGAAGGCCTACACACATTACAGTGGCGATTCATTTTGACCTGTACGGACATATTATAAATACGTTTATAGTAATAGTACTGATAAAGTTCATGATTCAGGCGTTTAAAAAGTGTGCCGAGGCTTGCACATTAACTTTTTGTTTGAAATAACAGATCTTGCATACCTACCCAGCCAAGACATGACTGGGGAAACGATCAGTCCTCAACAGCGCCCTCTTCTGGCTATTTAAAAATTGTTCACTCAGCAAAAAATACAGTTTTTCTTTCTGTACTGCCATTCAGTTCCATTTTTACAACTATGCCTCTGTTGGAAGAAACATTTCTGAAATGTATGTTCTTTTTTGTTGTTGTTTGCAGATAAAATTGAAGAAGGCTCACACAAAATCAAACTGAAAATTCTTGCTCCGAGGAAGTGTTGTTACTGTGGCAAGACCTTCCGCTCCAACTATTACCTCAATATTCATCTCAGGACGCATACAGGTATTGCATCTAAAATAGGACTTTTATTTCTTTATTTTTTTTAACGTTCCGATAACCTCATGGTTGGAAACGACTTCAGTGGTAAGCACACTGCTTAACATTTTGAATGGGATGTCATTAGAGTATGTCTCAATCATCTCCCTAGTTCAGTAGTTAGGGCACCGATCAGAGTCGGCTGTCTCAGTTGCAAAATGCTTCCAGTGCACTGGAATGTTCGCTCCCTAATAAATAAATAAAAAAATCCCACAATGCACCGCAAAAACCCGTGAGCATCGATGCTCGCTGTGTTCCTTTACTGGAAATGATGTCATGTTTTCTGAAGCCTCTCAGCCTCTCAGATGGGGGACAAACTCAGCCAACTTCCGGCTGCAAATGTAAGTAGCTTGTTATCATTGCTGTAGCTCTCAAATGATTACTTACGGTAGAGATTTTTAACTTGACGTTCTGTGTACAGTTTGTTTGAGTCTAACGACTTTTAAGTGTTTAATGAGTTAAAAATTTTTTTTTTTTTAAATCCACTAGCTTGCCTACTTGACACATTATGACAGAAATACGTGTGATTAAGCGAGCAAATTTATACGACGTATAAAACTTTTAAAGTTTTACTACGCAAGTATGTAGTCATGTCTCTGGAAATGTAGGTATCAGTGAGCCAAGGTCCTTACCAGTGCCCCAACTTGTGTACACAATATACCGACATAGCCATCGTGTGAATTAGAACTGCAACAAACAGTGATATGACTTCTAAACTAGTCGCTTTAGTTAAGCTGCATTTGTAAATATTAAATATCGGTCTACCATAGCGCTTTATAAAACCCACACTTAACGGCGTTCTGACTGAGCTGCATAGTGAAACCGAGCCTATTGAGTCTATGGTGTTTTTCACACTGGGCACGTTTGCCGCGGTCCGAATCCCACTGTGATGGTTCCTCGCAGCGTCGGTCTGTTTCAGACTCGCTTGGTTCTGTCGAACCCTGGGGCATTTGCATTCATCTTGCATCATCACAAACACGCATGGAGAGCACGATGCGTCTCAGCATATTTTCTGTTTTTGGTGCTGGTGTGATATGTGCGTCTGCGCCCTACAAAATCCCTCGCCGCTCATGATGTGGAAAGTAATGATGTCGTCACCGGCTAAAACACACGCGCAGGTTACTTTACTTCCCCTGTGTCTAGCGTCTATCGCTCTATCCAGCAAGGGGATAATGGTGCATACTTAAGCTATCTCTGACCTGCTTCTGTATCGTCAGATTGTTACCGCATTACCCCATCGGAACGTTCTGCTCTGCAAACATGTTCACCGACTGTAGTTTCTATTTAGCAATAACCAAACACTAATTTAAAAGTGTTTCAATGATGATTTTTTTAAATTCTTTCGACGTTGCTCAACTACTACAGCTCCAAGGCGTGATATCGTACGTTGTAAGTGCTTATTTCTCGCCTCTCTTTATCCAGGTGAAAAACCGTACAAATGTGAATACTGTGACTACGCTGCAGCTCAGAAGACCTCTCTGAGATATCACCTGGACCGACGTCACAAAGACAAGCCTTATACCGAGATCCCCAACATTCCGGTGACGGCACCTGCTGCTAACAGTGCCAAGGGGCAAGAGTCTCCTAACATAGACGACAAGCCAGCCTCAAAGCCACCTAAACAGTGGCCTGCCGCCAGCGTTGTGTGTGCGAGCGTCAAACGTGAAGCAGTACCCAGCCAGGCAGGCGTTGCCATCACCAGCCCCGTCAGCCGCGTCAAAGAGGGATGTGGCAACATGGCCGCCACGACTCCTTACACTCCTCCTAACGAGCCTCATGTGAACGGCGCTTTCCCAATCAACCTGAAGGCAGAGGGGAAAGAAGCCTCTGAGGCACCGTTAAACCTCTCCCTCAAAGCGTCTCTGTCTTTATCTGCTACCTCCGTACCTAGGAATATGTTACAGACCAACACCTGCACTTCCTGTCCTTATGAAACCCTCTATCCCGAAGTCCTGCTTATGCACAGGAAGCTTCTACATAAGGAGAAGTCTGATGCGAAAAAGACTTCCTACAGACCCCCACTAAAGCCCAAGCGCTACACTGGGTGTCCCCCAGCGCTCGAAGGGAAAGACGTGGCCCCTTTGCCCCACATCAACCGAAAACATCCTCGCCGGACCAAATCCCCAACACCCCAACCGGGAAAATCTTCCAGACCTAATCAGGACATGTCCAGGTATCGACTCTGATGAATTTCATTTCCATACGATTGCTTGAAGGCTTGCATGATTATTCATATTTTTTTACATTGTTTTCATAATAAATGCTTTGTGATGTGCGTAAAAGTCGGATATTAGAGCATCGTAAGAGAAACCGAACAGCAGTCAGATATCCGACTGAAAGAAGCTGCTGTTGTTTGGTAAAATACTGATTAACCAGTGAGGAGGAATTTGAACCTAAAAGCAGAGGCATGCCTGTAGCTTGAGTACTACATAGGCTGTGTAACACTACTGCGTTATTCCCTACGTAGAAAGCGTAATTGGAGCTTAAATACATAAAAAGACAACCAGTGTAACGAATTGAAGATGGTAAACGTTTAGTTGTAGGCCTAATAAAAGTAATACTTAATAATATTCATTTAGTACGGAGTAGAATCTATGAAATATCCAGCAGAGATCTGAAATGCAATACATAAAACGTGTGAACTACTATATAGTAGCTGACATACCTATATAGTAGGTGAGTACGTGGTTCGGGACGCAGCCGTGCTGTCTTGTTTGCCGTAAAACGGTTGGGCGCTGCCGTGTGTGTACGCGACCCGTCATGGCGAAAATGCGGTGAAAACCCCCACGCGATGTTAATAGCGTGCTTAAGGTGTGCACACGTCTGTAATACACGTCCATAATGCGATTAAAACTGGAATACTCCACACGTCTACGTTCCATTTGTGTTTACTTCGAGTATGACTTCAATCAGATTCAGATCATCAATAATCGCTGGTTACATGGTAGTGTCTTAATCAGAGTATCGACTTAATCAGGATAATATCGCTTTGTGGGACTGCGAAAAAGGCTAAAAAAATATTTTAAAAAAAAGCGCTATATAAATGAAGACCAAAAATGAAATGAACTAAAATAAGTAAATGTGCATTAACTGGCTTTAGACCTGAGTCCTACTTGAATATTCAACATATCTTGTGGTTGTTTCTGGCTTCACTTGTGCATGTCCTGACTCTGCGTGGCACAATGCCAACGTGAATAGTGGGGGCAGTATAGCATCATGTGACCCTGCCTCTGCAACTCACTAAACAATCTAGCATTGTGTGTCAAATTTCATACATGTGGTCATGTGAAATAAGTAAGTACACCCCATGGAAATTGTTGCCTTTTTTTGACATATTTTGCAACGTCTTTGAAACGGTGCCTGTTAATGAAGTTGATGTACTTGAACAAATCCACAAGGAAAATGAGCTTTATTCAATAGAAATATCAACAGATGTGTGATTTTTCTGTGGAAAAAGTAAGTACACCCTTGGCCTCAGAAGCTAGTATTGCCCCCTTTTAGCAAAAATAACTTCTTGTAGGCGTTTTGCGTAATTGTCCACCAGGCTCGCTGGAATTTTTGTCCACTCTTCCATGCAGTATTCTTTCAGTTGCAAGATGTTTGTGGGTTTTCTTGCATGTGCTGCACGTTTCAAATCCCCCCAGAACACTGACATCCGGACTTTGACTCGGCCGTTCCATAACCCTGCATTTCTTCTTTTTGAGCCGTTCCTTGGTGGATTTTTTAGTGTGCTTAGGATCATTATCCTGTTAAAAGATCCACTTTCGGTTCAACTTCAGACGGCCTCACATTATCTTCAAGCACTCTTTGATATGATGCAGAATTCATAGTTGACTCAATGAATGCAAGCTCTCCAGTCCCTGAGGCAGTAAAGCAACCCCAAACCATAACACTTCCACCACCGTGCTTCACAGTTGGTTTGAGGTGCTTCTCCTGAAAAGCTGTCTTTGGTCTGTGCCAAACAACTCTCTTTGATTCGTCTGTCCAGAGCACTTTATTCCAAACGGCCTGGTCTTTGCCTATATGCTGATTTGGTAAACTGTAGTCTTGCAGTGGCTTTTTCCTGGCATGCCTCCCATGCAGGTCAAATCTGTGCAATCTCTTTCTGATTGTAGAAGCGTGCACTCTGACACTAACAGTTGCAAAGCTAGCAGATCCTGTGATGAAATTTTGGGGTTCTTGGAGACTTCTTTTTGCATCAGTTGGTCTGCTCTTGGGCTGAATTCGCCGAGTCGGCCGGTCCTGGACCAATTGGCAGCCGTTTGTAATCTGAGCCATTTGTAGAGGATTTTCCTTACAGTGGACAGATGTATTTCAAATAATTTGGAGATCTTTTCAAATCCCTTGCCAGACTCATGGGCATCCAAAACCATTTTTTTCTGAAGGCCTTATAGAACTCTTTAGATCTCGGCATGATGACACCACACACCTCAATAGCAAAGGGAACACCAGACACTAGATATATAAATAAGACCGGTTCCACCTGCACTATCTATGCAGGTTCTAATCACTGGCACCCGATCTTGAACACGTGATTCTAGTTTTATAGATTTGAAGGTGTGATAAATGTAGGGGTGTACTTACTTTTTCCATGTGACTGATAAACGTTTTAAAGTTTGACTTGAAACTCGGACAGGGATATTTTGGTTCTCGTGTGTCATCTAGTCGATTTTTAATCACCAAGGTGTACATAAACTACGCAGACGAGTAGGTGAACAAGTCCTTGTATGTTGCTGGTAAAGACGTCAAGTATAAACCAGGCACTAGACTTTATTTCATGAGGGGTTTCAATTAAAACAGGTGTACATGTCAAAACTGTTCTTTATTGTTATCACACATATTCTGTTGTGTTTTTTTTCTTATAAAATATGCCCATGTAAAACTTCAACTCAACCTCACTGAACTGTGACTCTTATTATGACAGGACTCTTCCAGGGATCGGTACAAAGAAACCAGAGATTTCAAAGGTGTCCCCTGCAAAAGAGACCTGGAGAGAGCAGCAGAAAGCAACCCAGAGGTTCAGGGCTGCCGAATCCGTTATAAGCGTCCAAACTAGGTTTCCAGAGTCAGTGGTTGAAACCAACAAGAAATTTCACTCATCTGCTGTCTCGCAGAAGCCCGCTCCAGTTAAAAATGGCGTTGTCTGGCCCTCAGAAGCAAACAGGCTATGTCTGTCTGATCGATTCAGGAAGCTGGCACAAGCAGATTTGGGTGAACCCTCCAGCAAGAGGTCGAGACCTTCCGAGCCTCTGCAGGGCGCAGGCAGAATGGCGGAGCTACCCTCGAGCAGGAACGCAAAAAACTTCCTGCCCTTCTCTTCTGTTCGTGTGGCACCCTCAGGATCGGGGAGTAGCATCGACGCTGACTGGAATGTAATCAACCTGCTGCGCACATACACACCCAATGAGCTGGCATCGTTGTACCAACCCACTATCCCAGGCTCCAGCCATGCAGTGACCGGAAATTCACCCGCTGCTGGTAAGCAAACAGGTCAAGCAACCATGTGCAGTGATTCAGACTAGTACTCACTTGTGAAGAGTTGAAGAACCTGTATTGTTAAATAAGCCTAGGCTAGTCTTTTCAGATTTCTGGCTTGACATAACATCGACGTACGAGACGATATGGTTCTATGTTACATATATCTGTTAACCAGAGACGAGCGTGTTTTTTTTTGCTTATGTCACTGATTTTCAGCATATTATAAATGAAGTGTGAGGTAAATATTGGAGTACAAATATGATTGCAAATGATCGTGGCACAGTGTAGGCCTTAATCATGGGGAAAACCTTGCATATTTGTTCCTTCCTATTTCATGATTCTCTCTTATGGCCATGTGATGCAACTGGTTTCCTATAAGGAACAATACGTTATGTTGATTCTTAGCATCTTTTAAACAGAGTACCGCCTTGAGGGCAGCACAAAGGCGTTGTATTGATATGGGGTCATTTTAGACTTAAAGCCTACACTATTAATTACTATCAGTTTCTTTGTTAGAAATTAACAGAAGGCAAATTTCAAAGTTTTTTTTTTTGTATTTTTTTTTATGCATTGGGCACCAAGACCTTTCTGCTGAGTAACTCGTTGGTGGTATTAAATTGGTGTGTCATTAATGAGTATCCTTTATGTTCCTGTCTTTTTAGGAAGCAGGGCTCTGCCCTTCTCACATTATCCGGGTAACATCATTCAGCGCAGAAGCCACCCCAACCATCCTGACACCACCTCTTAGAACATGGTAAATGTTTCACATTCGGGGTGTAGCTGAATGCCAATACGTTATTCGGAGCGAACAGATGATGTGTTCTAAACAAAGTCGAATAGGAGGCGCTCTTCTTCTTCTAATAGAACTAGCTAAATTAATTAGAAAATATCTCGCACAGGCATAAACAAAAATGAAAGTCACGCATCTCTCAAGTGATGTACAGTTGCAAACAAAATGACTCAACCCCTATTGCAAGTTAGGTTTGTCAAAATGTAGAGACTTTCAGCTGTTTGCGATGAACAAATCAAACAAAAGCGATTGTAATAGTTCAACACAACGAATGCTTCAAGTGGTTTCCCCAAATTCAACTGAAAATGCGACTTATAATGATTTCTCCAGTTTTAAAATTATTCACCCCTTCATGGTGAGCATCTTTAGTACTCAGTAGAGCTCCTTTTACTGTTATGACCCGCTGCAAACGAGATGCAGATCTCCTGGCAGCGTTCCTGAGGAATCTTTACCCGTTCCTCATGAGCAGTGGCCTCCAGTGCAGTAATATTGTTGTGTTTGCGTGCTGCGACCGCCTTCTTCAAATCCCACCAGAGATTTTTTATGGGGTTGAAGTCAGGTGACTGTGACGGCCCTGTAGAGTCTTCCAGGACGACTTCTGCAACCGGTGGAATTTGAGGTACGTTTGGGATCATTGTCCTGTTGGAAGGTCCAGTGACGCTCAAGCGTCAGCTTCCTCACAGACGGCGTGACGTTTTCTCCTAGGATTTCCTGATACTTCAATGGATCCATCTCGCCTTCCACACGCTGCAGGTTTCCCGTGCCGGAGGATGTGAAGCAGCCGCAGAGCATCACCGATCCTCCACCATGCTCGACTGTGGACAGAGTGTTCTTTCTTCATTCTTCTTCCTCCAGACATTCCGCTGATCCATCGTGCCGAAAAGTTCCAGTTTTGTTTCATCGCTCCACAGAACAGAATCACAAAACTTCCGTGGCTTATTTATATGATTTTGAGTGACGTTTCTTGTGCTTTTGGGTCGGTAGCGGTGAACGCCTTGGACTTCTGGCATGGAAACCTTCTGTGTTTAGTACACGCCTTACTGAGCTCACTGAAACCTCAGTGCTGTTACACCAAGTCTCCCTGCAGGTCTTTTACCGTCACTCGAGGGTTTTTCACAACCTGCCTTCTCAGAAATCTGCTTGCAGTCGTTGATAGCTTCCTTTTTCTGTCCCATCCAGGTATTTCATAATTTTCTACCCCTAGCAAGTTCAGGTATTTCCTGCATATTCTACCCCTAGCCAGTTCAGGTATTTCATGTGTTCCAGCTCGAGAACACCCGATGCAACTAATGAAGCCCTGGATTAGATTAGTGCTTCAGACAACACCTGTTTTGTATATTTGTACTGTTGAGAGATTTTATTCAGCGGGTTGAATCATTTTGAAACTGGAGAAATCCTAAGTTGCATTTTCAGTTAAATTTGGGGAAACCCCTTGAATCATTCGTCATGTCGAACTATTTCAACTGCTTTTGTTTGATTTGTTCATCGCACACAGCTGAAAGTCTGTACATTTGGACAAGAAACCTGATTTGCACTGGGGGTTGAATCATTTTTATTGCAACCGTAGATGAGACTAACCGATAGTGCTGGAATTTCTACCTCCCCCTAATTTTGCCCAGGTTTGTTTTAGATGAATGCTAATGCTTTTTCAACGCCCCCTCAATGTTTTTTCTTTTTAGGTGTGAACAATTTGAACAAAACCAACCACGGGAACTATGACTGGAAGAAAAGTTTACTCCTGACACTACTTCTTGAGAAGGACCTGCGACCAAGACGTGATATTAAGGCTGTGTGGGAGTGTTTCATTTGTTATCTCGACCTTGGATACGAGGCAGAGTGAACTCAGAACTGGGCCTTGGACAGTGTTGCATTTTATGTCATAACGTTCCAGTATCAGTATCACCAGTGTACAGATGTGGTATTGCACTTAACGCAAAAATGCAACATATCATGCACTCCTATTTACTGTAAAAGTTTTGACATGTTTCAAAATCAAATGCTTCGGGGCAGAGCTTTGATGTGCCCGCAATATTCCATCTAATAAGTGCCTCTTCTTATTGATCGAAATGCTGTTACACAAAGGTAGGATAGACCAAATAAACTTGACCCACGTTCGGTTCAGATAGATAAAGTATATTTTGTAACTGTTAAGACATTTCTATTCAGGCTCTTCTGAGAAAGGGTCGACTTGATGCCATGCAGCTTCTGGCGGTTTTTGATATTGCAATTTAAAACGTTTCAGTTTTCCCCATTTGTGCAAATGAAAGCTGCTCTCTTTTTTTTTTTTTTTTTTTTTTCTTTTTCTTTTCCCTTCTCAAAACTGTTTTGAGAGACACAAAATAATGGTGACGTACCGTGTACTTTCTTTGTATGGGGACTTTGCTTGGAACCTCTCACTGTGACGCGCAGGCACGGCATCCTCAGGTCTGATTGACGACAGAACTGGAACAGGTGGATGATTTGAACTCTCTGCGGAGGGCTTCCATTGATTCGATGTTACATTTTCACACACTTTGTTTGATTTATATCCTTTTTCTTTTTGGTCGAGGATATATATTTATTTTTCTAGTGAATGTCTTGCTCTGTCTGTTTTATGTGTGGATAAGATCGCGGATGCCATTCTGGCATTCTCGGAGCCTGTGATAGTGGCTTATTTACTGACCAACTTGTGTTATGGTCTGCTTTTCAGAAACTACCTTTTCCACCTCCTCTACAGCCCTGCAGATGTTTCATAGCACCAGAATGTTAATTTATTTGCTGATATATTTAGGAGGCTTTTGTGAGCTGCATCAGATAAACTTGAAATGTGTTTTTTTTTTTGTTTTGTTTTGACTTTATTTCTCTCTCTCTCTCTCACTTTGCGCTTTTTGTGTAATCTGGGAGAAATGTCTGCTGTCTGCGTTTAACACGCTGGCCACTAACGTGGCTCAAATCGAGTAATATTTGTATGTGTAGCTTGAGCGATTGTCTAACCTCCTGTTGTCTCTCAGTATTGGATTCTCACAGTGTTTAATATTGTTTTTGCTTAACTAAGATGGATTACATCACTGATATGTGCTATATGTTAGTGTTTTGATTATTCTGGCCTCCATTTGTTATTTTTTTATTTTTCTGCACGTTCACTACTAATAATAATTTGTACGATCAGTTGGAGTGGTTTTTCTCCCTCAGTTCTTGGAACACTGAGCAGATCAGTGTAAATGCAATAAGACTCGCCAGAGTTTCTACAGACTACAGTTCCACAGGAAAACACAAATGTAACACGAGCAAAGCCGCGAAGGTTTCGGCTCTGTTGTTCAGTACGTACGTTCTCGTCTTTCCCCGTTTCCCATGACTTTGTAAACATGCTCTCATGATACTTACGAGTGTATTTCTGACTGTTCAGTTGCAGAATAAAGCAATGGTGTGTGCTAGAAGGCACGTCTGATTCGCTCTTTTGATTTCTGAGTTGCACAAACTACCCTTGATGGTACTGTGTACTGTATAAATGACATCATCATCTAGTGTGCATCATGGTGGTACAGCGATGTTGCTCGGGTTACTGTGGGTTTCCTCCAGGTTCTCTGGTTTCCTTCCGCTTTCCAAAACATTACAGTAGGAGGATTGGAAATGCTAAGTTGCCCCTAGGTGTGGATGTGTGTGCTCGGTGCACTGCGAGATTATTCCCACCTTGCTCCCAGTGTTGCAGGGACAGGCTCCGCATTCAACGCATGGTGGATTACTCTGACCACAGGTAAAGCAGGTACTAACGACAAATTTTTTTAAAGAGTTGTATTAGTATTATATTATTTGCCATTTCTGATTTCAAAGTTCATTAAAGATTGAGTTTTAAGTATGTGCACTGGAGCATATATAAAATACCAGTGTTTTCCACTGCAAGGTATTTATTTGTTTGTTTGTTTGTTTGTGTGTCTTCTACCTACAGGAGCTGAATGTTAATTTTCTATTCGGTTCAAAGCCAAAATAATCTTTTATTTTACAGCCGCATTGATTTTAACTGCATTTGTGTGAATGCATGATTCAGTTATCAAGAGTGTGAAATGCTCCCCCCACACACACACACCTCTTTTGTGTGTGTGTGTGTGTGTTCGTGTTCCTGAGAACCAGTTTGATGTCACAGCGGTGGAATTCTGGGGAAAATAAGTTCTGAGAAATCAGGTTTGGGATTAAAATCCAGCCTTTCTGATTACGACACAGTTCAACATCACAACTTTAAGAAACCGTAAATATATTTCACGAAGTAGGCGTGGAAGTGTTTTTAATTTCTTTAAAGTTTTGTCCAGGCTGTATTAATTAAATGATATGCTACAGTTTAACAAATGCACTGGTAAAAACAGTCCGTGTATCTAAAGATGTCTACCAGATTGCTAGATGTAAGTGATTTTCATCAAAATCATACTCTGATTAATTTAAAAAAAAAAAAAAAAAAACCCTGATATTTAGAAATCTACATACCAAAGAGAAAAAATGATATAAGCTATATAATTTTACTTCATAATCCGATAACGTCTGTAATGTTCCTGTGTCGCAGTTGCAACAGACTCTTTAAATGCAATCTGAATTTATTTATTTATTTATTTTAGCTATACTGTGTATATAGTACGGAGTTTTCCCAGGCCACCCTACACACACTGATCAGCCATTACATTAACACCACTTACAGGGGATGTGAATAGCACTGATTACCTTGTTACAATGCTAAGGTCAAGGGGTGGATATATTGGGTAGAAAGTCAACTGTCAGTTCTTGAAGTTGACGTGTTGGAAGCAGGAAAAGTGGGCAAGCGTAAGGATCCGAGCGACTTTGACGAGGTCCAGATTATGAGGGTTAGACGACTGGGTCAGAGAATCTCAAAAACAGCAGGTCTTGTGGCGTGTTTCCAGTAGTTATTTAGTACCTAGGAAAAAGTGGTCCAAGGAAGGACACTCTGTCTGGCACCAGGATGCATTATGGGAAGAAGGCAAGTCAGTGAAGGCAGTGTGATGTTCTGAGCAATGTTCTGCTGGGAAACCTTGGGTCCTGGCATTCATGTGGATGTTACTTTGACACGTCCCACCTACCTAAACATTGTTGTATACCAAGTACACACCTTCATAGCAACGGTCTTCCCTAATGGCATTGGACTCTTTCAGCAGGATAATGCAACACTGCAAAAATGGTTCAGGAATGGTTTGAGGAACACGACAAAGAGTTCAAAGTGTTGATTTGGCCTCCAACTTCCTCAGATCTCAATCCAATTGAGCATCTGTGGGATGTGTTAGACAAACAAGTCTGGTCTACGGCGGCCCCACCTTGCAACTTGCAGGACGATCTGCTGCTAATGTCTTGGTCCCAGAGCACACCTTCAGAGGTCGTGTGCAGTCCATGCCTTTATGGCTCAGATCAGTGTAAATTTAAACCCATTCTTTAATGTTGTAGCCCCAAATTAGTGGACTGTTCAACGAGAGTTAGACCTGTATGATATTGCACAACCCGAGACATTAAATTACTGCTAATCCAGACGTCTAATTTTTTTTTTTTTTTTAAATATACGTTTTAAAGCTTACATGTGTATGTACAACCTAATATTTAAATGTATGTGTAATTCTGAAGGTGTAACATATCAAAGTGTATCTTCCGATTGCTTTTGAATCTTGCACTACCCCATGTGTAAAGTAGTTGTATGTGCACTGTGTTCCAGTGTCCACTAGGTGTCGTGCTTTGCCTACAAGTGAAAGTGCCATCTTCTTTGACTTGAGGCACTGCATGAAATGCTCAGACACTAGGCTCCTACTGCAAAGCCATATGATTAGAGTAGGATTTCTTTGATAATAAATCACAAGAGGAAACTGTAACTTGGGCAAAAGTTTGCAGTGTTTGTAATGCTTCATTAATGAATGGTGTTTTGAAGAATGGCTGACACGCTTTGAACCGCACTGATGTGATGCTTGTGGCAGGGCATTTCACACTGGTGCATCCTGACGACAGCAAATTACAAGGGACAGTCTTCGGCACATTAAACACTCCCGAGAGCCACTCTATCTTTTTTTTTTTTTTTTCTCTTCCTTTTCTTTTCTCCTCCTCCGTTTTTATTTTTTTTTTAAACCACAGCACATCTGCTAGCTGTCGTCTCCCCAGGGCCTTGGCTGTGTAATCTATTGCATTAGTTCACATTAGTGGGCATATCGCCCATGGGCCCAGATAATCACAAACACAAAATGAGCGTTTCACTTAGCATCACCCTGGCAGCCCTTCATACCCAGGCTCAACGTATGTGTGTGTGTGTGCGTGTGTGTGTGCGCGTGTTTTTTATAATCTTCGTGGGGACCAAACATAGGTTTATCTGACAGTTTATAAGAACAAGTAGTAACACTTTCTATTTTCTAAGGCCATAGCCTACACTTGTACGATGACCTAGAAATGCATTTATAAGGTGTTGTACGTATTGTTATAATTAGAGTTGATAGCTATTTATATAATGTGTTTGTATGCTGCTTTTAACAGAAGTGGTTTTCATAACATTATTTCGCCCAAGCCAAACGCATTCAGTCCTGTTATAGTGTGTAGTCATAGACGCAAGTTCTTTCAGACTTTTGGTAAAGTTCTATAGGACGCTTCCCTGATAATGCCTCTGCTATATTTCATTTATTCAAGCCGGGTCTCTTTATGTACTCTAACGGCGATGTGTTATGAACCCTACTTATCAACAAAGATCGCTGTGAAGTCTAATGCATTAGCAAGATGCACGATGAATGTGGCACGTGTTCATAGTTACGGTATACGTGTGACCTTTATAGGACGTGTTAACGCTGAAGCGTTTGAAAAACAAAACAAAATGAGAGCCTTAATGTTGCTGAGGTATATGCCAATGCAAACTCCTCATAAGGATAGTAAGACGAGCGTGTGTGTGTGTGTGTGTGTGTCAGTAGAAAAGGAAGCTTGACTTCTGCCTCTGCCATGCTTCCCCCCCCCCCCCCCCCCCCAAAACCCAACCCAACCAAAGTCCATGATGATTCTCTTAGTTTTCTGCCTCTCAAAGTCTTGCTCAAGGGTTCTATGTCAAAAAGATGTGATTTTAACGAGCAGTGGTTTACACTCTTCTTCCCCTCCTCCTCCTGTGTTTATTTGCTTTTCACCCCATGCAGCACAGTGGGTCTGCTGTGTCCAGTGCGCAACGCAAACCTCAGTGTTTAATTTCTTAATATTTCCAGCGCACATAATAAACTCCTTATAAATTATTCACTCTAATTGGAAGCCCCGAAATGTTACCATATTTGTGTTGGAAGTTGCATCACCTGTGTTGTGGAGTAAGTGGATTCTTTTACCAGGCTAAATAAGCCTGCAGTTTTTGCAGACCCCCGTATTATACCTCTGCGTGCTTATTCGATTTTAGACGGGTGGTTTAGTTGTTTAAAAAGTCCTGTCTAATATAATGGTCCCTGTGCCCATGCAACGGAAATATAATACGGCTCACGATGTATACATGACGGATTACGAGGCCTGATAAGGTGACGCAATCTCATTGATATAAAACTATAATGCATTTTCCAGTGAATATCCAAAGCTGATAAATGAACCACAATTTGAAATGTCTTACTTTATTATAATACATATCCGATATCTAATCCATGTCCGATTAGTTCAGGCCTATTAGTGGTTAAATATTTGTCCCTCTCTATCTTGTTTATCGTGAAGCCAATGGAGGCCATTTTGTGCCGGGGGTTGCACCCGAGAACTACAGATAAATTTCCTCAGAGTCTCGCTTTATTCACTCCAGGAGGCGCAGTTTTTTTTTTTTTTTTTTTTTTGTGCTGACGCAGGCATCCTCTGCAACGCATGCTGGGCCGTGCACAATGGGGCCGGCACACAGCAGGTAATGTACAGAATGAATAGTAACACTGTTAGATCTTAATTAGAGTTATGTGCAACCAGGGGCTGTAGCACATGTCGTTATCCCATTGCCTCCTGTAGTATTTGGAAGGCAGGCTTTACCATTTGTGGCGTGAAAGGTAGAGGAGTTGTTAGGAGGAAAAATGGAGCAAAGTGTTTTCCCTGCAGACAAAAAAAAAAAAAAAAAGAACAGTAAAGTAAAAGTCCTGCAGTAGATGTAGGGCTATTTTACTGAGATTATTTTGCCTCTATCAGGCGATGTAATCTGTCATATGCGCACTGTAAATGGATATTATTTATGACCGTCCATCCACAGTCCAGATTTTAGGATTAGAGATCGATTTCTTTTTAAGAGTACAGACAAAACACAAGCAGGAGGTCTTTTAATTTGTGGAGACTAGAAATGAAATTATTTGCTTTTCGAAAAAAAAATTTTTTTGTGTGTGTGTAAGTAGATATTGTATTATGTAAGGAATGAGAATAAATAAATAAAAACCCCACCAAGAGGCATGCTGTGATAGGAAAATAATCAAAGATGGGGCAGTCGCATGCGTATTGACGCAAAGCGATCACGCTATTTCGATTCCTTCGCATTAACAGCATGTCCCGAAATGATTTATTCATCTTCCACCACGGCAATTTCCCAAATATTCAAATGTTTTATTTAATAAACAACAACTTGGCATATTACTTAACTGTTTACAGTTAGGTTAATGTTGTGGAACATTTGCGAAACATATCGTTCCCTTACATTTGTAAGATTTTGAAAAATGCAGCATGTCTGTGCTGGAATCTTTTCCTGTAGCAGAAAATGTCGTGCTTCAGTTTCAGGGTTTTTTGTTGTTGTTGTTGTTGTTGTTGTCGTTTTTACTCAACCTTCTGAAACTGCAGCGTCCATCCATAAATGTTAAACAATTTGTTATGTAAGAACGTGTTTTATTTGATTATTTATTGTTTTTTTTCTTATTAGGCATAGATCATACAGTTTACCAGCTATTATTATAGAAGCGAGATATATTATAAAACCTGTGCTTTGTATTACAGCCGATGCTACTTTGAGCATCGAACAGTGCAGCGGTTTAAATATTATTATTATTATTATACTATTATTGAATCAGTTTCATTTTATTACAGCGACACCAATTTTAGTCCGGTGATCTGTAATAGAATTCACAACCTTTTTTCTCTACCTACCTTATTTGGTTTGAGTGCTTTACTTCAGGCTGATCTCCACTGAGGACAGCTTCTCTCTTTGTTCCAGTGTTCACGTACAAAGCACCCATTGTGTTTTAATGGCTCTGTTCCTAACTGACTCATCTCCACCACTTTGCCCAATCTGTAACTAGTTTAGTGCACAAATCACTTCCCAATATTCTTTCATGCCTACCTTAGTAATTGCTCAGCTGTACAGGTAAAAAAAACAACAACAACAACTGTATTTACATACGGCAGAGTGAAAAATTCGAGACGGTCTACACGTGTAGAAGCGCAGCGAGGATTTCTCCAGGGAGTGCCTCCCTTCATCACAAACATATGCGTCTATATACAGTAAAACTCTGAGCTGCTGCTCAGACTCTCAGTGCACAGCGAAGAACCTCTGAGACCGCTACATATGGTTGTTTGGACCGGAGGGCCAAACCCTGACTTGACAGGCCGTTTATGAAAATGTTTCGATGTCATGTAACAATATCATCATCTCAAATATTCGATTAACTGACCTTTCAAAGAGTTTGCGTATCCCTCGACAAATTCAGCATATTTTATTCTTATGAGGTACTTCTAAAAAATTCAGTCGGAAGTCTTCAGAGCATATCAAATCTCCGTCCAATGATTTCAATGCGGCTCTGTCCCAAATGCTAGAATTTCATGCCTGGTAAGTGTTTCTACTGTAGCACCAGCCATTTTAGGGAATATACCGCACACAATCCTTTCTAACAAGACAATCTAATAATCAGTACTGCCAAGTTGTCCCTATGATGTGGAGTCAGTAATCAATTGGCTGTGTATATTACCCATAATGCACTGCTGGAACGGAGTACGCTTGAGAAATGACTACAAGCTGTGAACTGGCTTACAAATGAAAGAGCCAAATGATTTGTAATTAAGTAACTCAACGTTTCCTGTGTATATACCACAGTGTTGTGAAATACACGAATCTGATTGGTCAGATTCATTTCCTATAATGGTAGCTCAGGCAATAGTTCAATTAACAGGTTCAATGTGCTGGTTCGAGTACGTTATTGTTTCTTTAGTAACAGCTCATCCACAGGGACTCGTACGGCGGGCACTCCGCATAATCTAAGACGAATAATAAACAGATTAAAGTGCACTGTTTTACGTATATAATCATAAAGCTTTCTTTCCGGAGATGCCAAATTAATTTATTTATTTATGATTAGCTAGCAAGTGATGATGTTGCCGTTTTCTAGTGACCCTTCATGTTCAGTATGACATGCTTTTAATTTATTTTTATAATTTTTTTTTTAAAACCAAGAATCAGTCTTCTATGAATCACTAGCATTTCCGATACCTTCTTAGCCTTTCTTATCATGTGAGCTTGTTAAGGTTGTTAAGTAACCTGGACACTTTGGCAAATGTATTGTTTAAAAGGCTAGCTGCTTTACATTGTTCACTGTTTTGGTTCAGATTGATTACATCCAGATTGTGAACTTGCATGAATTAGCAATCGGGCCAGCAGAGCGTGCTGTGATCTGATCGTCGGGATCTGCTGTCACGTTTTGGGGCAGGAAGATGGCGTTTGCTGCAAGTGCTCATCATTGTCAGCGGATCCCTCTGAGAAAGACGAGCGATGTAATGGCTCCTGCTAAAAAACAGCCCCTGGCCTCAGGAAAGGGATTTGGGTGTCTGGAGACAACCAGGGCCATATGGAGCGGGCTTATGATAGCAAGGCATGCGTTCCGAATAATGGATGATGTGTCATGTTTCATGTTGCCGAGAAGCCATCAAGAGACTCAGTTTGGGGAAATCAAAAGGCACACGTACAGTAAAAGTGACTGTTGCAGTGATTCACTCGTTCTTTAACTCAACGGTTTGTAGTCGCCGTTAATGGAATGATAATTTAAGTGAGGATCTTCATCTCTGTTGTAAAGGTGGATCAGCAGGGGAATAGATCTGAAATGTTATTCTTTTTGAACAATAGTGTATTCCCCGAGGTACTTAGGCCGGGTCTGTGATAACACTGGTGTAGATAAAGAACCGTTTTGAAGGCTCAGATGCTACTTAGCTTTGTGCTTGTTACCTCTTAAGGAAACAAACGAGAACCCCTGTTTGGGTGTCATTGCACAAGTCAACATGTGGTTATGAAATCAGGGCTTGAAGTTGATCTATACAACGGGTGTAACACACTGCCACGTTCTCTTTCTGTATCAGTATCTGTTTAGAGCTTGAAATATCTTTATCTAGATACCCTACCACTATGCTTACTCGGAGATACCTGAGGTAGAAATGCCAGCAGTGTCAGCATGGTTGGTGAATTCTGGCTCTTACAGTCTACCTCAGCTACATCATTCCAGGTCACACTTGGCCTCAACTACAAATGTGTGTGGCTCGCACATTCATTATTTTTGCTTATACCTGCTTTTGACAAATCAATCTGGTTATAAGGGGGTACGCTGGCCTTGTGCTTAGCATTAGGTTAGGTTGATTGGCATTACCAAATTGTCCTTATGTGTGAATATGTGTGTGTGGTTGTGCCCTGCAATGGATGGGCACCCTGTCCAGGGTGTCCCCTGAATTGTGCCTCGAGTTCCCTGGGATAGGCTCCAGCCTAGCCTTGTATCTGACCTCTGACCTCTCGCTCACATCTGAATGCAAGTAAAAACCTCCTGCACACGTGACGTTTATGTTGCATCCTGCAGCAAGCCAGTCTAGATTCACACCACTAGCCCTATGAATCTTTCTAATCTTTCTTTCAAAGAAAAAAAGAATACATTGTCTTTATAGTGAATAATGAATTCATATTAGGTTACATCCCTAATCTGTGTTCGACAGCTTCTGCTCCAGCTACCAGTAACTCATCTTCTTTCAACTTACCATTTGCCATAAATAATGAACTCTAATGATACACACACACACACACACACACATTTTTGTTTTTAATCTCGTCTTGCTCTGAGTCAGGCGTGGGATTTCACTTTTCAGCCATAGGGAGTTTTTTGCTTCGCCTTTTTATTTATATTTTAACAGGAGCACATGTCTGCTAAGTGTGCCCCCCTCCCTACCTGCACACACACCTCAGGCCTGCTCTCTCTGCCTGTGTCAGAGGCACACTTAAGTGCTGTTGCCGATACCCATGAGTAAGCCCCATAAAAGCCGCCCCGCCGCTGCGGCCGTTATTGTTTCTCGCGGATGATTGATTGATGGATGAGGGCTGACACTTCAATGAAGCCATTTCCACCGGCATCTCTATCCGATGATGTGCAGCGTATATTTTCCATCCACGCCTCATTGCTCGCCAGTGTCATTCCTGGAAGTTCATTTACACCATGTTCCCTGAAGGACCTTTTTTTCCCCCCTTTTGCCCATCTTCCTTTTTTTCTCTGCCTCTCCCTCACGCTTTTTCTTCTGAACATTCTCCCTTTCTTTTTCTGCTTCTCTCCCTGTGTTAAAATAATGCCGTTTCCTGTCGACTCATTTGGGTCTGAGAATAATTTGTGCAGAACTCTGAAACTAAAGGCATGGATAGATAAGTTTGGGGTGATTCTGGAAATGTATTGCGTTAGTCTTCTGTTTTTGCACATTTCACATCCTGAGACAGAACTGCGGAAAAAGAATCAAATGATTTGTCGCCGTGTTGTTGGCCTAACTCTGCGTGCTAGTCTATTTTTTAAATCCAAACTGTTGTCTTAGCAATTTATCAGATGCATGTGCTAACCCAAGGAGGTGGGGGGGGGGGGGGGGGGGTGCTGGTGGGGGGACAAGCGTATGTGTGTGTGTGTGTGTGAGAGAGAGAGAGAGCGCGAAAGATTCTTTTTCAGAGACAATCTCTCATTTTTATCTCATATGGAGAGCAGATGGCAGGCCTGCATCAGTGCAGGAGGCTTTCTGGGATGACAGCCATGAGATTCCCCCTCAGGTGCCATTGGACTGTGATGGCTAGGACATGGCACCTCCTCGCTGAAGAATCACTCTTCGTTTGCCTCACTTTCTCACTTCATAATGGCGCTTGCTAACAACCTAATATTTCAAACGCGAGCATGTGTGCACGCACAAGCTTTTTCAGCACAGCCTTTCTCCTCCACTGTTTTTTTTTTTTTTTTAGTTGAGTTGAGTTGTCAAAATACAGTCCCCTCTGAAAGTACTGGAACCGCTAGACCAATTCTATTGTTTTCGCTATACATTGAAAACATTTGGGTTTGAGATCAAAAGATAAATATGAGACAATAGATCAGAATTTCAGCTTTTTTTTTTTTTATCCCCCTCATAATTATATCTAGATGTGTTAAACAACTTAAAACATGGCACCTTTTGTTTGAGCATGTGACTGATAGGTGTTTCTTGCTGTCCAGGTGTGCCCTGTTAAACTGATTGTTTAAAGAATTAATAGCTCTGTATATCTACTCTCGGGTTGAGCCCTAGGTTTTGCCGGTGAAGACTGCATTTGTTGTTCAAAAGTATAAACCAACATGAATACCAGAGAGCTGTCTATGGGAGAAAAGCAAGCCAATTTGAAGCTAAGAAAAGAGGGAAAAATCAATCAGAGTCACTGCACAAGAATTGGCCATAGCCAATACAACAACTGCAATGTCCTGAAAAAGAAATAAACCACTAGTGTACTTACAACTAGACATGGAACAGGTCGGCCGAGGAAAACAATAGCAGTTGATGACAGAAACATTGTGAGAGCTGTAAAGAAAAACCCAACAACGGCAGTTAGTGACCTCACCAACAGCCTCCACAGGGCAGGGGTGAAGGTATCACAATCCACCGTTCGCAGAAGACTTAGAGAGCAGAAATATAGAGGCCATACCACAAGGTGCAAACCACTCATCAGCAGTAAGAATCAGAAAGCTAGACTGGAATTTGCAAAGAAATACAAAGGTGTGCCACAAAAGTTCTGGAACCAAGATTATCCTCTAAAAAAAAAGCGATGGAAAGGCCAAAGTGAAAGAATGGATTTGCTTAAGATCTAAAACAGGCAAGCTCATCTGTGAAGCACGGTGGAGGTAGTGTCATTTTAATTAGTTTAACATATCTACATGTAAATGTCAGGAAATTGAAACTGAACATTTGATCTACCGTCTCATATTCATCTTTTGATCTTGAACTCAAATCTTCAATGTATATCGAAAACAATAGAATTGGCCTTGATGTTCCAATGTATGTTTGCAGTCCCCCATAGTAATGAGTGCAAAAGATGAAGTGGTCATATACTGTAGGCTGAACTTAAAAAGTCCATTTAGTCGAAAAGACCAAGTGTACCTTTATTACCTTTGTTTGATACACAATGACATTGTGCTATTTGTTTTACTAGAACTGCAAAATAGCTTCTCTTTATCAAGCTCCCCTATATTACTTCAGGAGGAACAGCCTGGGCCCAGTCAGCAGCGTCTGTTCCCAAAGTCTTTGTCTATAATGGATACCCTTAAGCAGGGTTATTGAACTAAAATTTATAAAGGTCCTGTTACATAAATTTTCTTGTTTGCAACAGTTCAGCTAGTAACACAACTGAATATCAATAACAGTTATGTTTGAATGCTTAACCATTAAGGATTAGTTCATGGCTGTAAATAAAACAATTTTTTTGATTCTTAGTGGTGCTTTGCCCTAAAAATTTTGACAAGACTAATCACTTCACATTCATGTGATTGGATAAGCCCCAACAAAAGATCTGCTATAGAAGCTGAGTCATTTTTGGGGGGCAGTGGTGGCTTGGTGGTTAAAGCTCTGATTCGTTACTGATTAGAAGGTATTGGTTTAAAGCCTCTGCGTGGCCAAGCTGCCACTGTTGGGCCCTTGAGCAAGGCCCTTAACCCTCTCTGCTCCAGGGGCGCTATATCATGGCTCACCCTGCGCTCTGACCCTAATTTTCTAACGTGCTGGGGTATGTGAAGAAAAGAATTTCACTGTGCTATAATGTATACGTGACCAATAAAGACTCATCTCATTATCTTATGTTTAGTAAACCACAGTCACTGGATTACGGGCAAATTTTTGTCATTGCCCAAGATTGTACTCTCAAAAAAAACAAAAAAAAAAAAAACAGTTTAAGTCTCACTGCTGCTTTACGTAATCTCACCTGGATATTGTAGATTTATACTTAAGAACGGCCGCTGTAAATCATAATGACTGTCCTGTGCTTATCCCAGGACTCTTATTCACTCTTATATGCTGATCCTGAACATCCTTTCAACACGTTTGGTATCATTTGACTTTACAATACACACTTGTAGAAGAGTAATGATTAGTAATCCAGGGTCACCCAGAAGACCATGGGGTCCTTTTCATGTGTCTCAAGGTTTCCCCTCAAGTCGTCTCGGGAATTTTTTTTCTTTCCACTGTTGTCTTTGCTATGCTCGTTAGGGACCGAATGCTAAATCTAAGTCTTGACAGTGATTATGTTTACATGTGCATCAAATTCCGTTTAAGGTATATATTCGGGTTGCAGCCATATTCCGAATAAGATGGTTATATGTTTATAGGCATCGGAATATTCCTGTACACAGGTTGTTGTAAGTATACCTAAATACCTAGCCTACAGCTAAGCATCTGTTAGCACCCACAATTCCTTGCAGACTGAGCATGCACGTATATCTGCTTTCAGCGGATTTTCTGAATGAGGTGTTTACATGCAACAAATTTCTGATTAAAACAGGCACATTCCACGGGTGGGAATCAGACTATTCGGTGCCTTTACATGGACAACAATTATCCACTCTTAACCCGATTAAGACGAGACTTTGATTAAGAAACTACCATTTAAACAGCAATTTTTAATTACCTTAATCTGATTAAGGTCATCCTCGAAGTAAGCTCTAATCGAATTAAGACAGGTGGAGTACTCCTGTTTTAGTCGCATTATGGAGGTATATTACAGACATGTACACACCTTAATCACACTATTAACGTCGTGTGAGCGTTTTCACCGCATTTTGCGACAGGACACGATCACACACGGCAGTGCTCAACATTTTATTGCGAACAAGAGAGTTCGGCCGCGTCCCAAACCGCGTACTTGCCTACTATAGGCCTGTAGTAGGAGAAATACGTGTATCTCGGCTACTATATAGACGGTAAGTACGCGGTTTGAGACGCAGCCCACGGCTTCGATCAGTCGTCTATTAGCACCTACAGCATGACAGATAATTAACTGCACTTAAAGCGTTCGTAAAATTTTTTTAAATAAAAACACCCAAAACTGTATACGGTACCATAACGAAGACCAACTGTATGTCGATACGTGAAATTCTGGAGGGAGGGCGTGGCGTGGCGTGGTGACGTAATGACGTGTGCCGATAATCTAATTATGTTCTTGAACATGTAAAACATGAACACGACAGGAGTACTCTAAAAGCGACTCATGTAAACACCTTAATCACATTATTATCTTACTCAGAGTAAGCTCAATAATTACATTACTGCTGTCCATGTAAACGTAGTCACTGTCTTAATCCGAATCAGGTGATTGGATGGGGACGTTTTTACGTGACTCAACACTAATTAGAATATTACCAAATTTGGATTAATAATGGATTATTGATGTGTCTGTGATGTAATCATTGTCTATTCTTAAAAGTACAAATAAAATTCAATTAAATATCTAATCATTCCACTCTGTCAACATGCCGTTGCTTGAGACTGAGCGATGACGAGGCTGATGAATGAAGGTGATTCTCTCCTCCTGTATGTCTACATTACGCTAAGCGTCTCTCCACTAAGGTACACAGCAACCAGACAAAAAAACTTGAACATTGTGCATATTTCCCTGCTCTGTTTGTGTCACCTTTTATCAGTAATCACTGCAGGGGGCAGCGCAACACCTGTTTGGGGAAGGCTGTCCTCAGTAGCTGGATGGACACTGGGGCAATCGATAGTAAAGAAGTGTGTTATGGGTCGTTGTTGTAAGAGCCTTTGTGTTGACATGCGAGGAATAGAAACAACATGGCCCTTTGAGGGGACTTAAAATCACTTCCACTATGGTGTTATCCAGGAATTCTGGTTTATTTATTGGCAGACATGAAGGAAATATTAAATTAAGGTCTAATAGCGTTTTGTTTCCGGCTCGCTCAGGTGAGCACTTTGTGGTTGGACGTGAATCGCAAGTTTGAGACATTTGCATTCAGGGGCCCGGGTTTTAATTTCACACACATGAGCATCACTATGATGTCCCCCTGCTTGCTTGCTGGAAAGGAGGCTGCTGCACCATCTATCCACAGAAACAATCCCCTGCATTGGCTAATGCGCCTTGACACTGAATACTACACACACGCGAAACAAGAAGCCGCAAATTGGGTTACGTGTCTTTACCTGCCGGTAATCCAGTTGATAAGCACTATGCATGTAGATCACTGGGGGATGGGTGGGAGAGGGAATGAAATTACTGCGAGCAGGACTGAACACTCTGGAATCTTGGGGAAAGGCTTCTGTAGCTCCAAGGAGGGAGTCTCGTTCTCCCTACAACAGACACACTTAAAAAAGACAAAAGCCGTGCAGCCGTTCCACTCCCCAACCATGTAACGACATTCACTCTGCTAATGGTTTGTACAGAAAAGCAGGAACAAGCTGGGTTTATTGAATGCAGAGGAAGTGTGTTGTGGGGGTTTGCAGGCTGTTTAAGTGAGATATCATCCATCTACACTTCAGAAACGGTCTTTATCTCTTCACTCCCTCCCCGTACCCCTCATTGCTTTTTCTTTAGGACCGGTGTGCGTTCACCTGTAAAATCACACTGGTCTGTAGTACAGCCCGGCTGTCGTAAATAAAGAACAAAGCCTGAAGAGACTCAGCTGTCCATCATCGAGTTTGGCTGCAGGATTAGCTCAAAGTGCAGTGTTTCCGAAGCAGAACGGATGTCAGTACCGTCTCCTGACTTCCTATCCATACAAACTTGGGTTTATAACTGGCATACGAAGTCAGAATTCATCTCATTCAAGTCCTCATCGTACTTTTGTTTCATATCGTAAGCAGTTTGTGAGATTTTCCAGGATATGTGCGATAGAGAGACATAAAATTGACAGATCAGTTGTGTTTCAGTCTTTTAAGCTGCACAGAAATTGCAGGATTTGTGTATGAGGTTCCAGTAACAAGGACCTTTGTTACTGGCTTGGCATTATTTTTGTTCTTTCAGCAGTCTGCTTGACCAAGATAGAGCATCTCTTCATGACTTATGCATGTCATAAGCCCCCTCCACTAGCTCCTAACGGCCAAGTAGTTCCAGCCTCTCTCTGTGTTGTTGGTGTTGTTGTTATATTTGCTGACGTGATGCATGGATCCCTGGTGGCCACGTGCAACCAGCCAACCCAGGTGCAACACTAATATCCTCGCTGTAGCCAAACATTTCCTTTCAAAGTAAGCGGCACACAGGGGCTCATACATTACAGCCAAGATGTCGAGTTTCCAATAAGACCCTACCCTGAGCAATAAACTTTGACATTGGTGGCGTGAAAAATGGGAGTCTTTTTTCATTGTCAAGTGTTACAAATTGATGAAATGAGTTCATCGATGTTCCCCGGTCATTATCTCTCCAGTGGCACTTTGTTTTACAGACAGCAGGGGGGAAAAGGGACAGTGCAGATTAGGGGGCCTCGACACAGTTTATCAAACCAAATCTAATATCATCCATAAGAGGGGAATCTGGAAATCAATACTTCATTACTAAATTGTTAGAGAGTATGAAGAGTGATTGTGTGGGTTCAGAGATGTGTCTCGGTGGCCAGGGCATGGGAAGTTCAATGTCACCGGGCAAGTGATAAGTAAAGGCACTGATGGGTAGAAACGTTTCTGTAGTGTGTGTGTGTGTGTGTGTGTGTGTGTGTGTGAGAGAGAGAGAGAGAGAGAGAGAGAGAGAGAGAGAGAGAAAGCGAGAGCTGAGAGACAGACAGAGAGAGCGGAGACAATGGATAGCGTCTTTATTTTATTTGGCCTTGCTCTATAGCTGTAGTGTGAAAAAGATAAAGAGACGCAGAGGGTTTTTCCTTCTCTTCACTCTCATGCTGCAGAGTTTGGCTTTGTGTATCATTGCAGTTGCCTCCCTGCAGTGTAAAGTGTTTTTATTTTCTATAATCCAAAAATATAGTCTACACCAGGGTTGTAACCAAATACGAATACATTATTCGAAATGAACAGATATTGTGTTCATAGGGCATCTACTTGAGACTTGAGATGTGCATCAGGACTCCCAGGATCCCACGGGACACAACAAAAAATCATGCCAGAGGGAGGTTTTTACTTTCATGTAATTGTGAGCGAGCAGTCAGTGGTCATTTGGAGCTTTCAGGACAAACAAAGACCTCATTCATTAACACATTCATTCATTCATTCATCCTGAGTCTTAGACCTTAGCCTGGTCAGGGTTGCAGTGGTTTAAATTAGGCTATTAGTTAGCTGATTGCAAACAAAAATAATAACTGTGTGAATGCTGATAGAGCTGGCATTCCTTCCTCTGTTTTCCTCGCCAGTTTCTTCCCAGTGTTTCCTGGGGGCATAGTGACGGTATGTATTTAATTTAAAAAAAAAAAAAAAAAAGACAAATAAAGAAAAATAAAATGCCGTTTAGGCCATGCCTCATCAGGTTTAAATCCAAATCCAGATACAGATATTTGGAGCACTTGACAGATACAGATAGCCAGACAGTGGAATTGAATTAAATTTCAGAGACCCCCTTGGTACTACTTGTTTTAGAGTTATTGAGGTCCGAATTAAACCCATGCAATTAAAATGACCAGTCAAATAACTATAACTGGCTATGATTGGTTAATAACAATAAAAAATATATAACAACAATAACCTGGAAGACTGTGATTTACACTGTTGTAACATAACACAAAACAAAAAAACATCATGGACCCCGTGGCTACGTTTCAAGGACCACTGCGGTCCTTAAAGTCCACTTTGAGAGCCAAGAGTCTATACCGATGTGGCAATTTTATTATTCGCACCTGCCTTCTAGCTATCCTCACCAGCCATTTAATCCAGAGCACCTACTGCCCATCCAAATACGATTTGCACCATTCTCGCAACATAAGTGATACTGACATGGTAGTGTGCCCTCTAGCCCTTGTTCTGACCCCAGGGCCTCCTAACCCGGCAATGAAATGAGTGTTTAAAACCTTTCTCGTACCTGTTACACACACACTAACAGACTACCACCTTTCCTGTGTCATTACTGTTCTCAGAATCGTCCACTGTCCAAAAGATATCTGGTTAATGATAGTCCTGTGGTGGTGGGTTTGCAGTATTGGACTCAAGGATGCCGGATTGCATAGAAACAGATAGGCTGTAGTTAGTAATAAAATGCACCTACTGTATCTGGTAGGTTTACCTAATAAAAAGACCACTGAGTTTATTAATTAGCTTTTTCATAACGTTTGGACTAGAATTCCATTGAGGTAAGCCGAGAAAAGAGAATTATCCCTGACAAGCAGAAAAATCTTATTCAATATTGTAATGGAGTGTTCGAATTCAAGACAGCACTAATTGGACCACCGCTGCCTCACTTGCCTGGACTTTTCACACACTCCCATATTCAAAAGTTGGTTGTGAAATTTTAAAAAGGCCCATTTCTGCATGGATGACAAAGGCAGCATTTTGTAGTGGGTAGCAGATAGTCCGGTTTCAGAGGCCCTGCGCTAATGATTTTTTGAGCAGCCCCCAACTGAGCCCTAAATGTCTTCAATATCCATAAACAACTCTATACTGTCCAATTAGGCAGACAGAGATGTACTGGGCTGTCAGACAGATCTGCATGGCTAAGCACCTGAGATCCCGCCGATGATTGGGGAGGGGCAGTTGGGTAGGCCGACGAGTGAGAATCTGTACAACGGATGACTTTCATTAGGCTCCAGCATTATGCCTTTACCCGCCATCCAATTACTGCCACGATTAATTGATTATCTTACCATTCTTCACAAAGCCAAGTACATGGGCTCACTTTTCTTCTCTCCATGCGCCCTCGTAAGTCTGTGTCCATTTCTGTGTCTCATTTATATAGAAACTTATTCATCTGTATGCTCAGTTGCAAAAAAAATAAATAATAATAATAATATATATATATATATATATATATATATATATATATATATATATATATATATATATATATATATTTATTTGCTACAGACATGTTGTAGATCATTCAAAGTTTCATTTAATCTCATGTTAATACAGTTGACAAGCTGTCCATCATCTGTTGGAGGCCATTAATACTGAATGGAACAACATTGATACATCCTTGTCTAAAAGCTTGCCTTTTTAAATTTACCCCAAAAGAATTCATTATTTGAAAATACTATATCTAAAAGAAAATATATTGAATATTATCTCTTGAATATTAACTTTGAGTCACTCTTTACTTATTCATACCTCAATCAAAGCTACTAAATTTTATGCACTTTTTTTTTTTTGCTTGGCCCATTTTTTTTTGGCCCCAGAGTGGGACAAGCAAAAAAGGTGCATGAAAGGGAGTATTTTTAATTGGCAATGAATTATGCCTCTTACATACATTATAGGATGAATGTCCAGGGTGTACCCCGCCTTGTGCCCGATGCCCCCTGGGATAGGCTCCAGGTTCCCCCGTGACCCTGGAAAAGGATAAAGCGGTATAGAAGATGGATGGATGGATATTCATTATAGCACTGTATCTCAAGAATTTTTAGACTTTTTTTATGGACATGTTCGTCTATTTTCACTTTGGTTAACGGTTTCTGCTGAACTACTTGCTGATTGTGGGATCGCAATCCATCTCTACGTAAAGAGAGCGATGCAGCAGCACTTTAGTCCTTTAGCTATTTCACCTCCCGTTCTGTACACTTTGCTCAAACTTTGATTAGCTTCCAAAGCTTCAATTTCCACGCTAATACCACAGTCAATGCTGTCAATGTTTGGTATCTCATATATTTCTATAATGGATTTCTCATCAAGATGGTGTTGAACACAGCTGGAAAATGCTGAGTGAGAAATTAACCTCTTATTTATTTATTTATTTATTTTTAAAAAAAAAATTTTTAGGATCTAGCAGCGAAAGCTGACTGTTATTCCATATGTTTGTTGATTTTTTTTTCTTCTATTATTAACACCATCCCTTTTAACACCAGTCTTGACATTATCTACTAATGTCTCACAGAAATAATGAAAATACAACACCAACCAAGAAACTAGCACAGGCTCACTGAATGCATTACAAACATTCCAGTATAGGGGTTTTGTAAATGTTTTACTCAGCATGCGCTGATTGGTGCCAGAGGCACAGGATGTATGCGCTAACTAGAAAAACATATACTTTATTTATTTTTAATATTCACCCCAAGTAGCTGCCTGTGATTTTATGGATCAGAACACTATCGTAATTTTCAATATATTTGTAAATGTCTGACTTTGGCTTTGAGCTAACGATAGCAACATTAAAGTCATTAATTCCTACCTCAAGCCTGCCAACCTTCTGACCAGTCAAATGTGTATGCCGTTATGGGTTTCTATGTTTATTAGCATTACAGGCTATCTAGAACATTCTTGCCACATCTGAAGTATTTTATTTTGATCCAAGACGTTGACATTGTTTATGACGCACCTCTGGTTCACACTATCCCCTCAAGCTTTTCTTTCTTGTTGCCCCTGCACTTCCATTGGAACTAATTAATAAAAGTGTTTGAATTGCATTTCCCCCTCCTGTTGTAATTAACAGCAACATCTGTTAAAGTTTTATTCAGCCTCTGAATAGCAGGCCAGCTCAAGCACACTGGGACGAACACAGACATGCACCAAATGCTGAGACGCGCCATTCCAAAGAACAGCGAAGAAACTGATTTCATTGGTGTACAATACATAGCGAAGCAAATAGAGAAATATAGATCAGCAGTAGAGCTTAAACACAACGGATTGAAATATGTTTTTCAGCCAGTAGTGGACAACAATATAAAGGTGAGCCGGTGTGTAAAAATAAGTTACCTATTGCAACCATAGAGCTAGGACTGTCTGATATGACAAAAAAATATATTGTATGTATCATATATATATATATGTATCACAGTATATACTGTACGTTTGCTAAACTGCCAGCGAAATAGTAGTGTTGCATTAAAAAAAAAAAAACATTAAAACCTGGGTTTGATTATATCTTTATTTAATATCTACAAAAATGCATTACTGAACCCCAAAAAAGAACAAAAAATGAATCACAAAAGACTCCGTTTGAAATGTTAACATCAGATCAGCTGCTTCTAGAGTTATAGCAGTTTATCATGAGGTAGATGTTATATCATCAGATTGCTCATCCCTACACACAGTACAAACATACACATTTAGGAAGATTAAGAAAGATGTTTTCACATAAGCTGTGACGGAGACAAATGGAGAGCACTGCATGAGGTCTTTTACAGTTAGTAGAGTCAGTCACTTATTCGTAAGCTACAGTTTCAAATTAAACACAATCAGATTATCCAGTTTGATATATATATATATATATACAGTATCTCACAAAAGTGAGTATACCCCTCACATTTTTGTAAATATTTGATTATATCTTTTCATGTGACAACACTGAAGAAATGACACTTTGCTACAATGTAAAGTAGTGAGTGTACAGCTTGTGTAACAGTGTAAATTTGCCGTCCCCTCAAAATAACTCAACACACAGACATTAATGTCTAAACCGCTGGCAACAAAAGTGAGTGCACCCCTAAGTGAAAATGACCAAATTGGGCCCAAAGTGTCAATATTTTGTGTATATATTTCTGTATATATATATATTTATATGTATATTGACACGTTTGCATTGCTCCTTTGTGGAAGGGGTTCGATTCTCGCCTCTGCCTAATGTTTGCATGTTCTCCCGTCCTTCGGGGGTTTCCTCCTCAGGTCCACAGACATGCGATTGGCATTTCCAAATTGCCGTATTGTGTGAATATGTGTGCGGTCGTGCCCTGAGATGGGTTGGCACCCTGTCCAGGGTATCCCCCGCCTTGTGCCCAGTTCCCTGAGACCCTGTGTACACATACTGGAACAGGATTATTCCTGAAAAATAATAAAATGTTCTAATAAAAAGATCTAAATACGATCAGCATGCACTGACTAACACCGACTGACAAACATTATGCAATTTTAAGTAACGACTTTAAGAGTTGAAAATGCAAAAGTAAAATTACTCCGTAAGCAATTAGACAGTCTAGTGTCTAGTACATTCTGTGCGGAGTTACTTGCGGGGTCAGCTGGTATAAATGGGCTAGTGAGTTAAGACCTTCTCTTTCAAGGAGAACTACATAAAAGTAAGGTTATTTTTTATGTGTGTGTGTTCTATTTGTTGTGGGTCGGCTGTGACTCAGGTGGTAGAGCGGGTCGTCCACTAATCGTAGGGTTGGCGGTTCGATTCCCGGCCCACGTGACTCCACATGTCGAAGTGTCCTTGGACAGGACACTGAACCCCAAGTTGCTCTCGATGGCAAGTTAGCGCCTTGCATGGCAGCTCTGCTACCATTGGTGTGTGAGTGTGTGTGTGAATGGGTGAATGAGACACAGTGTAAAGCACTTTGGATAAAAGTGCTATATAAGTGCGCCATTTACCATTTGTGAACAAATTGATTATTTTTTACTTTTGTGGAATTAAGAAAATATCACCACCAAATATCTTGAGTAAAAATATGCAGAATGGTATGAAGTAGTCTTGCCAGGTTTTGGACCATATCATGTCAATATTTGTTACCATTTTAAACATGTCAATTATACACTTTAACCATATATCATAATAGATAATCGCGCCTGTCATACACGGAATATCGCAAAGGTCAACGAAAGGTCATTCGTTAGAAGGTCACGATGAATGCGTACCACTGTCTATGCTCCATCAGCTGTTGAAATTAGACAGGCGCTACCTCATGAATCAGGTTGCACACCGCTTATAATCACTTTTGTGTGACAAAAAACTAATTGAACTCAAGCTGTTTTGTGTACACGGGTATGACAAGAGCTAATGGGATAATTTGAAATACAAACGAGTCTTCACTTTCTCTTCATTAATTACCACTAATTATATGAACATGCGCACACACACACTTTTGTTGAAGCAACCACATCTGTATTTGAATTTTGAATCTAATCCATACATCAGTCTACCAGCTGTGACCTTCAGCCTGATATCAGCGTATCTAGTCTTTGTCTAGACGCTGGTGTACCACTTTTTATGACCTCCACAAGCCTTGTTATGGCAGTACTGCGGTCCACTGATTGGATATTTGAGAAGTCGTCCAGCGCATGCATAATAAAACAGTGGGACTTGAAAATCATTTAGCGACGCACTTTATCTAAGAGAAGCTTAAATGTTTGACCCATGAATTTGTGTTCAGATGGGATACAGAGAAAATGACAAAAAAATATTGTCACTCATACTCAGTAAACCAAAGCTAGGAACTTCTTAAACATTCAACGCTAGATACAGTAGCTAGCGGCCATTCTTAGCTTTGTTCGACAATGTGGCACGGTATGATTTTCGCCCGGATTTTGCTGTTGCACAAAAAAATATGCACATTCATGGTTATGAGTTGAGATTGGCGGTCTTAGAACGCATAATTTAATGCAGTTTTGTAATATGATAACCAAGGACTGCCAACAAAATACTGACAGCATCAGAAATATTTTATTAAAATCTCAGAATGTGAGCGCTGCTACAACCCACCAATAAAAAGCCACCAATTAGAGGACGGGATGGTGTTACCCGGGATATTACACGGGGCTCTACGACTAACTCACGGGACAGTTACAAATACAAAAGTGGCAATGTAAATGAAACATGTTAATGGGGAGAAGAAATACGTTCACTTTGAACTATGTTTGGGTTTATGCGACTCCATTTTCTGCATGAGCCCTTCACACTGATTGATGATGTAAGCAGAAATTGTCTTCTATCACAGGTCTATCGTTAGAGGATCTTCATTCTTCATCATATAAAGGACATGGAGAGCACATTATTGCACAGTCCATCCATCCATCCATCCATCTTCTATACCGCGTATCCTTTTCATGGTCACGGGGAAACCTGGAGTCTATCCCAGGGAGCATCGGGGACAAGGCGGGGTACACCCTGGACAGGGTGCCAATCCATCACAGGGCACAATCACACACACACTCACACACCCATTCATACACTACGGACACTTTAGACACGCCAATCAGCCTACCATGCATGTGTTTGGACTGGGGGAGGAAACCGGATTACCCGGAGGAAACCCCCGCAGCACGGGGAGAACATGCAAACTCCACACACACAGGGCCCCGGTGAGAATCGAACCCCCGACCCTGGAGGTGTGAGGCGAACGATTATTGCACAGTCTGTTATAGAATTCGGCCAAAATTTTATTATCTCATTACATTGCGACCCTCCAGGGTTGGGGATTCAAATCCCGCCTCTGCCCTGTGTGCGTGGAGTTTGCATGCTCTACTCGTTTCCTCCCTCAGTCCAAATACATACATGGTAGGCTGATTCAATTCAATTTTATTTGTGTAGCGCTTTTTACAATGGACATCATCTCAAAGCAGCTTTACAGAAACATATAAACACAGGATAGAGATTTTAAGCGTGTGGATTTATCCCTATTGAGCGAGCCGGTGGTGACGGTGGTGAGGAAAAACTCCCTGAGATGATACGAGGAAGAAACCTTGAGAGTAACCGGACTCAGAAGCGAACCCGTCATCATCTGGGTAACAACAGACAGTGTAAAAAAGTTCATTATCGTTTAATATGAAGTCTGTTTGGCCTTAGACCCAGCAATCTGGACTTGGAGTAGATGAGAGCTCCGTCCAGAGGTAGGGCATCCGAATGGATCCGGCAGGTCCAGAGAGCAGAAAGGATCAGGATCATTAGTATCTCCATAAAATTGGCATTTGAACTTGGCATTGGAACTTGATCGGCATTTCCAAATTGTGTGAATGTGTGTGCAGTTGTGCCCTGTGATGGGTTGGCACCCCGTCCAGGGTACTGGTACTGAAAATGGAAGGATGGAGTTTTGTGATTATTAAGAGCACAATCATCTCTCTTTATATCAGTAAGCCATTTAATGTTGTATTCAGTCAAATGGGCCATTTCTTACATCTCATACAACTGTAGACCCTAATTTTAGACTGCTTTTTACTGCATTTAGTCTGTATATACAAAGGTTCAGAGCACCTTCGATGCACTTTGTGATATAGTCTACAAGTCACTGGAACTGTAATGGATGGAAGAACACCATTCTCCCAAAAGATATTCCTTCCACTGGTGTCTTGATAATGGTGTTGTAGAGCGCTGTCTAACATGATGGGTGGGTGGGGTCATCCTGGATGAGACCACTATTATTAGAATAAAAATGGTTCATCATAGGATAAGTCAGAAAAACTTTCTGCAGTGACTCAAACAAGTAGGCCCAAACCACGGTAGTAATATCACCCCAGAGCATAACAAAGCCACCAGACCCCCTCACTTAGGGGCTCAGGGCATGCACTATTTTCTCGACTTAATGCCACACATACATTCACTCATTTGCCAAAAATATGGTGAAGGATGACTCATCTGACCACATCACTTTTTCCACATCTCTGAAACCAGGGCCTGTGGATTTTGCACCAGTGTGCTTACAAATGTACTTTTGTCTTTGTAATCCAACCTTTCCTACTTACCTACTCTCTTTAATAAATCTTTCATTTTTAATACATTTTATTTCGTGATCTTTATATACATATATATATATATATATATATATATATATATATATATATATATATATATATATATATATATATATATATATATATATATATATATATATATATGTATGTAGAAAAGTGTTTGATCATTGTGTTCTCCCTGCTCTTACATATGCATTGAAACCTGGACCTCAAATACTAAAATAATTCAAAAATTAAGGGTCACTCAACGAAGCATGTAACACCGCATGCTTAACATATCGCCATTAGACCGCAAGACTAACGTGTGGGTGCGAAGTCAAACCAAAGTAATGGACATAATCAAAAGGGTGAAAACATTAAAGTGGAAGTGGGCAGGACACGTAGCAAGAATGAAAGACCAAAAATGGACGTCTGCAGTCCTAAATTGGACTCCACTGGAAGTCAAACGCCCAAGAAGATGACCTAAGGCCAGGTGGGCTGATGACATCAGAACGTTCGCTGGAATCAATTGGCAACAAAGGGCACAGTATCGTAGTTGGTGGCGACATTCAACAAAGGCCTATGCCCTGCAGTGGGCCGAGAACGGCTGAAGAGAAGATATATATATATATATATATGGGTGGCTATGGCTCAGGTGGTTGAGCGGGTTGTTCACTAATCTAAGGTTTGGAGGTTCGATTCCCGGCCCACATGACTTCACATGCCGAAGTGTGCTTGGGCAGGACACGCCAAGTTGCTCCCAATGGCAAGTTAGAGCCTTGCATGGTAGCTCTGCTACCATTGGTGTGTGTGTGAATGGGTGAATGAGAACCAGTGTAAAGCACTTTAGAACAACTAAGGTTTTCCAGATTGATCAGTCAGTCTTGTATATTTTGTGCATTTTTTTTTTAAACCTCATTATGTCAGATGAAAGAAATCCTGATTGGTGCATTTATTATTATTATTATTGTTGTTGTTTATTGGCCTTGTTTGGCTTATAGTGGGATGTATGTGGTGAGCTCAGTGACAAAGCCTCAAGGTCAAAATACACACTTGCATTGGCTTACCTTAGGATTCTCCATTATATATGCAATTACACCAGTAATTAAATAGCACCCGTTTGTTTAGAACTGGTCTTATTCATTTTATTTAAAAGGAATCACAAAGTTAAATCAAAGACATCACAGAAATCTATAATTTCTCATGCAACACATACAAAAGCAACCCATGTCAGCTCATGGAGAACTGGCTACTGTCATTTCG